>NW_007249154.1:300442-332772 GCF_000164805.1 Carlito syrichta
CCACTCACCTCAGCCTCCCAAAGGCACGGGATTACAGGCTGAGCCACCGAGCCCAGCACAATGCATAATTTTTAGTAATTTTAAAAAGGAAAAAATTAAAATGCTACACAAAAATAGCACTTAGACTGTAAATGGGTGATCAGGGAGATTCATACAGTTTTCCCTCAGTTTCTGAGAAGAATTTGGTCAAGGAAAACCACCTTCATACAGATAACAAAATTCATGGATTCTTTTGTCCTTCATATAAATTGGCATAATATTTACATATGACCTACACACAAGCTCTAGTATACTTCACATCATCTCTAGATTACTTATAATACTTAATACAGTGCCTACAAATCACTTCATTTGTGTGAATTCAGTGGTACTCAGCATGTGACAAATTCAAGTTTCACTTTTAGGAACTTTGTGAGATTTTTTTTTCTCCAACATTTTTCTATCTCCAGTTAGTTGTGGAGCTCAAGAATACAGACAGCCAAGATTTCTTTAGTTAGATACATGATAAAATGTCAAGGAAAATCACTGAAAGACTAGTAAAGAAGCATAATAATTCCAATTTAGTAGAAATAAGATACTAAGTTTAAAAACAAGACCATTTAATCTGAAAAAAAAGTTTTTCCAAAAAATACTCTGCAATTAGTCCAGTGTTTTCCTCAACTCTTCCTTTATTGCTAACACCCGAAGAGGTGCTAGATAGACCCCAAAAATATAATTGTGATGTACTTTTTCATGATTATGAGTGAAATGTGGAAGTTATGTTGGGAATTACTTTGTACAAGTTTCATTTTATGATGTTCATATGTAAAGTGTTAGCTTTGAGGTTTATAGTGTAATACAGAAACTTGTTATAAAATTTTGGAGAGAGAGCTGTTAGACTGTATTTACTGGGTCAGGACAGTGATATCAAATATTAAGATGCCATATATCCATTACATTTGTGATTTATATTAAAAATTATAATACTTTGAAGATAGTCTGATTTGAATTTTAAAAAGAATGAATAGTTTCTAAATATGTTAGAGATGTCAAGCCTGGTAATAATGTTTGACTTTATTTACTAATATTTAAATGAAATAATTACAGAATTCAAAAACTGAATTAAATATCTCTTAAATATTCTAATATTTTCCTTCCTAATGTATTCAATACTTTTCTTTTTTTTAAATTGCTGTCTACCTTTACACTTTGACAATCTGCGGAGCAATTTTTTAAAAATCTTCCATCATGTAATGTAAATAGTACATCTTTTTTTTTTTAGTTGAAGTCTCACTCTATGCCCAGATTTAGTGCACAAACAGGGCTACAGCAGCCTCAGCCTGCTGGGCTTAGGCAATCCTTCTGCCTCAACCTTCCTAGTAGCTGGAACCACAGGGGCATGCCACCACGCCTGGATAATTTTTTGATTTATTGTAGAGACGTCTCACCAAGTTGCCCAGGCTGTTCTCAAACCCCCAACCTCAGGCAATCCTCTCACCTCTACCTTCCAATGTGCTGGAATTACAGGTCTGAGCCACTGTACCCAGCTAGTAGTATTTTTGTATTTTTAAAAAATACAAAAATACTACATTAAAATTGTGTTTTTCACTAATATCGTTTTCCTTAAGTGTAATAACTTTGCTGTTCCACTTAATTGAAAAACTGAAAAATTTTTAAAGTAATTCATACAATGATCTTAATATATCAGGATTGAAAACTCATTCTTTTTTTTACCCTAATGCCTTATTTATTTATAGTTTAACCAAAAACAGTGTTCTTTTATCTTTAAAGGTTTATGCCCAGCATATGTCATATTAGACTCAAAACATTGTGGTGTCTCATATTGCTCTGAGGTAGTAACTAAGTAATTCAGATAAAACTTTTCAATATGATAAGGAGCATATCATTTTTCCCTTGTTTTGAATAATCTTTGCTGTTTTTAAGAGTTCTGGATTTTTATTAACTACTGTTTATTTCAGCTTTCTGCCCTACGTCTCTCATGACACAAGAACAACTCATATTTTATTTTCATTTTTATAAGTAACATTTTATAAATAACTTTAAGAGTAAGCCTACATTTTCCCTGATTGGTTAGGCCAGACTCATTTTTAGATGCTGGAAATGAATGCAATGTCATAATATCATTTTGCTTCCTGATTCCTTCCAAGTTTGATAACGAATGTTTGTCTTACAGGTTTTCTTGTCATTGCAGATGGTCGCAAAGACAGTCACAGAGATTAAGGAAAATGTTCTTTACATAGACCTGTCATTTTGTAATATAAAAAGGCAAACAAATGAATATAGAATTTGAAGGAGTTGTAGTATATGAAAATTATCCAGATGAAATTACAAAAAGTCTGATAGGTTTTGGGCATCTTGTATTAATATAAAAATGAAAACACCCTGAGAGACCAAAACATATCTTCATGGGGATGCATCACATCCCCACCTATTTCATTGTTTTCTGTGCTTTTTGGGAGGGAAACTGGTTAGTTATAGAAGAAACCTGCCCTCCTTATTACAGTATTGAGTAAAATGTGAGTTTCCATTTGTTCCTGCTTTGAATGCCCTCTTCGCTTGTATACTTAATTTTTATTATGAGAAGAGAGATCTAAGAGAGGACCTGAGTTAAGTTTGTTCATAGTCATCTCAGTATAAAATCCTATTGCCTTCTTACAAAATCTTTCAGATTTGGTTTATAAACCTGGATTTTCTTTTATATTCATTGTTAATTAATTCTTAAATTTGGTTAGGCTCTTTTATAACCTGAGCAACTCTTATAATTTTTAGAGCATAACATTGAGTTAAAATGAACATCAAGGGAGCATTGAAGAGGAAATATTAATATTATAAACAGACAGCCTCAGTAGTAAGTGTGTATGTGTTTATGTATGTCTGTGTGTTAGTGGAGATAGCCATTTCCATCCATTCTGACTAGGTAATAAAATTTGTTTAGTGCCAGTAGATACAACCAAATTCTTTCAACCTACTCCCACCAGCTGTCCTAATAAGATTACTTTTCAGTTGCCTATTGTTCTAACCTGAAGAACCCAATCCCAGTGTACGCGCATAAATACAACATACACACACACGTACTTTATCCTCAGTTTCTTCAGTTGTAATTTTTTTTGTTCAAAAATGTACTCTATTTTGACTTCTCAGTCTCAAACTTGAAGGCTACCTAGGCCGTATTTGTATAGTGAACTGCCATGCTCCCCCCTCCCCCCCGAAGAGCTTTATATTATGTGTCAAGCATGGGGTGGGGGGGGTATCACTTAGGAAGGATGATGAGGATAATTTGGAATTATAGTTCATTAGTCTATGTATTCCTGGTGTCATCCAACATGGGCTTGGCACTATGTCCAATAAATTCTCCATGGATGAGCTCCTTCATTGGGCTTCGGAGAACAATATGGCCAAAGTCACAGCCTGCTGGATTCCAGGCCAGAAGAACTGCCTTGTTCTAAAAGTCTGAATGTTCTGAGAGTCTTGATCCTAGTTCTGAGATTTCAGTCCAAAATTCCATGCCAAAATACACACACACACACACACACACACACACACACAATGAGAATCTCCTAAGTATAGGATAAAATATTTTTTAAGCTTTCAAATTAGTGTGTATATAAGAACCTACATTTTTGCAGAATGTTTTTATTTTGAGGGTATTTCTGTGTTTTACTTTTTTCAGTCGCGAAGGTTAACTGCACTTCTTTTTAGAATAGTGTTTAAAAATTAAGCCTCTGATTATTTTTAAGTCCTTTGTTAAGATATTTTCTCTCAGTATTTATCTATCTTAGTTAATAAATAATGTGTTCTTCCTTTTGTATTTATTACAGGTTGTAGTTCACCAATGTTTTTTAACCCAATCCTGTATTTGTAGAAACCCTTAAAAGAGTAGATTTTTCTGGCTGGGCACAGTGGCTCATATCTATAATCCCAGCACTTTGGGAGGCCATAAGTGACACTAGGATCACTAGACAGGAGGATCACTAGAGCCCAAGAGTTCAAAACCAGACTGGGCAACATAGCAAGACCCCATTTCTACAAAAAAGTTTAAAAGATTAACCAGGTGTGGTGGCACATGCCTGTAGTTCCAGCTACTTGGGAGGCTAATGCAGGAGGATTGCGTTAGCAATCCTGAGTCCAGTAGTTCGAGGTTGTAGAAAGCTGTGATCATGCTACTGTACTTAGCCTGGGCAACAGAGCAGACCCTGTCTCAAAAAAAAAAAAAAAAGTAGATTTTTGTATTATGAAGTATAATGATGGTTTATTTAAAATGATAAAGTTATAATACCTCTTTCTTTAGTATGAGCAACAGAGCATTGACTTGAGCTAAGAAAAACATTGCCTCTTTGTGTTCCCGTGTTTAACACCATCCTCAGTCTTAATCTTATCCTGACAAGAAAAAACCTTAAAGTTATAATTTTTCATGTATGGTTGTTATGGAAATTTTAAAATAAATGTAAACTTATTTAGCTTGTTAATTTGAACAATTTATTTACCAAAAGTAGTTATAGACATTTGTATGTATATTTTCATCTTTGCTTAGGTACATAATTACATTGCTGTTTTCCATTTTACTTAAGGTGAAAGCTTAAATCCAGGAGGTTTGGTTAGTTCATTTTTTCTTCAAGATATTTTCTAGCTTCCCACATTCTTTTCCCAGTCTACCTGTTCAGAGGTTTTGTGGTAATGTTCCAGGCTACATTCCTGTTAATTGGTGTCTCCAAAGCTCCTACTTCTTGGTAAATCTTCATTAAGTTTTCAAAATCATTGCTGGCATGTTGCATTCTTTGGACATCTTCTGATAACTGTTTATATACATTCAAAAACATGTAGGCATAGCTTTTATTCTACAGTGCTTCTGATAGAACTATCCTTTTTCACAGTTGCTTTGTCTGTAGTTCATAACACCAACTTCTATGGCATAGGTAACTTTAGATTTGTGTTTTACTACAAACAAGATTACCCAACATTTGTTGAGCTATATGTTAGGGATCATACTGGGCATTTTATATGTTCTACTACACTTAAGCACATCACAAAGATCCTTCCTGTATTTAAATAGAGTGTAGTGCTAAAAGCACATAATAGTAGATTGATGAATTAAGTTCAATATGACAGTCTACAGACTTGAGTTCCCTTCTGGAACTTTCTGGTGATTTACTCTGTGACCTTGAATTAGTCAAAGAAATTATTGGTGTCTATTTCTTCATTTACAAAACAGAAGTAATAAATTATGTATGTTTCATCTGTATTATGTAATAGGAATATGTTAACTGATTAAATACCAAATGTCTGTAGGTGTTCTCAAAGAAAAGCACCATAAATAAAAACTCATAATGTATTTATTATTGGATTACATGGCAAATTAGTATTATTCATGTTTAGCTCACCAATGAAGTATAAAAGAACTTTTTTGGCGCATTATAAGTTTATGTGGTTTATAATATACTAGCATTATAAAAAAAATTGTGTCATTCTTTTAGTTAACCAAAAATGTTTTATTGTGTAAATACTTTAGATTTATAAAAAGGGTAGCAAATATCATTACCCTGTTTTTTACAAACGGAAAACAGAGATAGATAAATTTCAGGAAGCATAACAACAAAAACTTATATGAGTATAATATATGAATAATGAAGGACTCAGGTTATATGATTACAAATGAGGAATAAAAAGTCTGATTACAAAGTAAGCTATTAGTAGTATTAAAATCAACCTTTAGATGAGGACACCTATAGAGAGCAAGTCATTTCATTCAAGCTACTGTATACCATAGCCTCTGAATAGATAAGTGTATGCAGTTTTTTCTCACCTAACTATTGGGATTTATATTTAGTTAAAGCTTATCTTAAGCCAATGAGAATACTGAATTTTCTTTGCTTTAAGAAAGTATTGTGCTCTTTTTCTTCTTTCTCAGTTGGCCCCCAATTGTAAAACTACTGAGAGTGGTATGAGATGACAAAATGTAACACCTGATAATGATAATTAAAATAAAAGGGATCCTTTTTTTGTCTCTTCTAAATTGCTCTTCTGCTCACTTCACTTCCTTTACCTCATCTATTTCTTGTTCCTCTCACTTTGTCACAAGTGGCCATTTTGGTGAGAATCCAGTATTGAAGAAAAGGAACTTTAGTCATAATAATTACATGTTCATAATGTGGATGCTTTCTGAAAAAGGAAGAGATGAGTATTATTACATCTCAGGGCCAAAGGCCAAAGTTTTAGATGTTGTAAAATCAATTGTCAGTGAGCCATTTGCAAATAGTACTTACAAACCTAAAGTAGGACTTTGTTTCTTTTATTCTCTGCTAAGATGTTTAAGCACAGCCTAAAGTTGTGTTGTTACATGAACATTAAAAAATTGCACTGCTGTAAGTAAACCAAGTAGTTATGTGTTCATTAATGTAGTGGAAATTCAATGTATCGTTTTTTTTAAGGGCAGTCATTATGCTTCTGCTTATATTAAACACTACTTATCACATTAACAAAACAAAACTTCAGCATGCCTGGAGCAAAGAGGCTAGACTATATAATTCACCAGCCACTGGCCAGACAGCCTTTTAGTACAATTTTAAATTGAATTATCTTTCAACCTCATATTTTTCCGTATTATATGAGCATAATTGACAAATAAAAATTATATATATATATATATATATAGCATACATTTTTATTGCTTTGATGTACGTGTACACACACACACACACACACACATACACACACACATTGTGAAATGATTAACACTGTCAAGGTAATTAACATATCTACCAGCTCATGTAATTTTTTTTTTTTTGTGAGTGTGTGGTAAGAATATTTGAGACCTACCCTCTTGGCAAATTTTAAGTATATGATACAATGTTATTGACTATATCTAACCATGTTGCATATTAGATCTCTTGAACTTACTCTTTTTTTCCTCCATTACTACAAGAATGAGTAACATCTTTTTTTCTATGTAGATTGAAAGACATATGCAGCCAGTATTCTACCATTTATGGACAACTTTGCTGTTTTTTGCATGATACCAAAAATGAATAAATATATATTGCATTGTAAAATTCTAATAATTCCAATTATTTCATCATTCCCTGGAATGAAATATAAAGTACTATGTTTATATAAGTAGAATATGAAGATAAGTTTTCTCATGAAAATCTCTTATAAAACGGATTTGTTCATCAGAGTTCCCAGGTTTTTGGTTTGAAAATTATCAAAGTAATGTTTAGCTAAAGCTTACAGAAAAATAGCTCATTGTGTTAATGAGTTATAATGCTAACTAGTGTTCACTGTTATGTACTTAAATTGGTTACTGAACAAAGGTTGAGATCTAAATGGTAGCAAATAGGGTGAGATTTTTCATAGTTAAAGTGAAGAAAAAAAACTTGGAAGTCTTTTAATCTCCCATCATGTGTTATACAAAGACACATTGTTTCTCAGTAAGCCCAACAACTTCTTTTTACTCCAGCATTGAAATATATCCTTTTGTTGAGCCAGATAAATTGATTGGCTTGCTTTGGGGGGCCATAATATAATAATAAAGAGAAATAATGACCTTTAAACACTAGAACCTTATGTAGCACAGTGATTCATTAACCATTGGAGCTGAGATGAACTGTGAAAATAAGTGACTCAGTCACCATTTCATGCTTGCTGCAAAGTATATATTCATTGAATGGAATAGAAAATGAAATTGCCTGCAGTATTTAAGTTTGTGCTCTTTTTTTCTTGCTTCTTCATTACAATTATACTGTTTCCTTTGACTTTTCATCAAAACCAGACCTTATTTAAATATTGTACATTTTGAACTGCAAAACAAAATGGGGTATATTCACATGAAAAGTTATCTGCTTCTTCCAGGAATGGAAGAAGATGTAAATAAGAAGATTAGCAACCCACGGAAAAGATATTCATTAACAATAAGATCATATCTCCCCCAAAAAAGTGAGATACTTTTGCAAATTACCTTGATTTTTTTGGTTGCTTCTACACTGATGATTTGTTGGAAGGTGTTTGCAACTAATATAAAAATGAAATCTATAAATGAATGTTTTAAGTAATTAGAATTAGAGTAAATTCAAGACTGTTCTTATAATAATATGGCTCTTACTTCCATTCTACTGTTTCTTGAATGAGAAGAGAAAATAATAGATTTATAGTGGGTGTTCCTTGAACATTCCAGGTAGTTTGTAATGAATGTAAATTCTGTCAATCATATGTAGTCCTAAGGGAAAGAAATTATTTTAAGGATAAGTTCTCTGTACCATAGAATACTTCTAGGGGCAGCCTCTGAATTATTAATTTATTATGACCCTTTTTAAAAATGTAAAATAAAAGTAATTTGTTCACCCTTTAATGGGCAGGAGTCAGGAAAATGTAACTGGATGATATTAAACCTCTCCTATTTTTACTTAATTTATCTCCTCACTAGATCTATATTCTGATCGGAGAAAGGATTCTCACATTTATGTCCTTCTACAAAGCTTACTATAAGGTGATCATGAATAGTATACATTATCATTAATCTGCCTCATTCCTTCCCTTAGCAGTGTATTCAAAGTGTGGTCCTCTGAGCAGTATTGCCAGGCATCACCTGGACACTTGTTAGAGATGTAAATTTTGAAACCACACCTAGATTTTCTGAGTCAGAATCTCTGGAACTGGGCCCTAGCAATCTGTGTTTTAACAAGGCCACTAGAAGATTCTGATGCACACTAAAGTTTGAGAACTACTATTATACTATATCTCACCTTGATAGCATTACAAAGTTATTTATGGCCTTAAGCTAATATTTCAAAGATAGTCTTTGTTATTAAAGATTATTTAATCAGCAGAGGGCATGCAGTAATTGTTCGGAGTAAATTTTATTAAATCTAACTGGTCAGATAACAAGCATGTGAGTGTTGATACACAAATCAACACTTCTGCATGCTTAGTAAAAGTATTTCTGTCAAAATAAGTGAAAGCATTGAGTGATTTTTCCAAGAGTCACCATGCATATAAGGAATTTCTGTGTATTTTCATTTATCTATTGTATGTTCTATACATTTTGAAACCTGCTAGCAGTCTTTTTTTCTGGCCATTTTTCCTATGAAGTTAAAATATGGACTTGAAATTTCAACAAGATTCATGGGTTATAGGATCTCAACTTAGCAGTTTTTGGAGGATCTTTCTCACTTTAATGGTATCTTCAAAGTGTCAAGGATAAAATAATAAGATTACAATTATGTGATTTTTTATACGAGGTTGTAAATTTCATAGTTAAAAAATAGAAATTAAAGATAAATATCTTGTTTAAAAATAATGGCTAATTCGGTTAAACCTTGATATTTTGGATCCAAGTAGTTCAGAAAAACTGATATCTGATGTAGGAATATACATTTTGACCATTTTTCGAGGAAAAAAAGCCTTTGATAATCAAATTAATAATGTATAAGAAAATAGGAAACAGACTTTAAGCTAATTTAAGACAAATGGTTTCTGATTTTTTTGCATCTTTTTGCCATTGATAAAGAATAGTTCATTGATAATATATATGTGTTATCTACTTATTAACAAACACAGATAACCTTTATCTATATTGTACTAGTGTATGTGATTGAAAGTAATAAAGCTACATTCTTAAACCTGTTCTTCTGTTTGGATTTTCTAATGACCTAGACAGATCTCTTCCTCTAGTTATATTTGAAATTAACTTTTATTGTCTTGCTTTTTGCCTTCTAGTTGTATCTCTCCATTTTTGGTTTATAGATCTTTGTACTCAGCTCTTGCTCTCTTGTCCGTCTTCCAATCTGTACCTCATATGGCTGCTTACTCTAATTTATTTTATTTTATTTTTATTTTAGCCTTGTGGGGTACATTTCAGAATTAGGTATATAGTGGTATCGTACAGGTGAAGTTTGGGTGTCCTTACTTGCTAATTCAAATCCTTAATATCAGTACTCTAATTCGTGTTCAGTACTTGCCAAAGTGCTCTCATTTGGCTTCTTGTTCTTCATTCTCTTTCCCCTCATCTTTGGTTCTCTACTGTTTCCATGTAGTTTCTGGATTTTTGTATTATTCCTGTTCTCTGACTGATATGGTTAGAACTGCAAGGTTCTGGGGACAATTGGAAAGTAGAAGCATAGAAAGAATTGACATGTATCTAATACCTACTCTGAGCTAGGTGATTTGCTTTTATCATTTAGTTCTCATAGCCCTCTTATAAGATGTAGGTATGTTTTATTATTATCTCCATTTTATTCATAAGTACACTGAAGCTCAAAGTGGTTAAATATTTCTTTCTAATTCACAGAGCAACTAAGTAAAGTCATCTTAGCAGATAGGTTCATTTATTCATTCATTTCTTTATTCACCAATATTTGTTGAGCACATACTATGTGTTGGGCACTGTGGTAGGTGATGAAACAGATCCAACTCTTATTCTCATGGATGTTAACTGTGTAGTGACATTGTCTGACTTTACAGATGATGATCTTTCTATCTTTCTACTACTATGCCAGAGCTTAAGAAAAAGAGAAGATAAAAAGGAAATAGAAGAACTTTAATGTTTTAGGGAAAATATTGTTTGATATAGGTATGAGAAGGACTATATTTGTGCATTATTTAAGAATATCCTATTGAAAAGATCAGTTTGTGTCTAGTTCTGTAGAGAAGTTGACATCTCCCCTCCCCCAACCAATTCACCACCATCAAACACTAGCACCTTTCAGTGGCAGCACCATAATGTTTTGTTTTGTTTTTTATGTTCTAAAATATACAAGCTTTGTGTTTATAGGCCCAAATTCTCCGAAAGATCTTTAGAAAAAATTTACTGTCTTGTCTGAATTATGTTTAGAAAAAGATGAAGAACTCTATGTAAAGAATGTAGTTGACTCTCCAGAACTCTCAAATACTATGTTTTCTATTTTTTTTTTTTCTTTTTTAAAAAAATGAGGCCGTGCTCTGTCACCCAGGCTAAAGTGCAGTGGTGTAATCATAGCTCACTGCAGCCTTGACCTCTGGGGCTCAAGCAATCCTTCCATCTCATCCTCCCGAATATCTGGGACTACAGGCATACCCACCACTCCCAGCTAACTTTTTTTTTTTTTTTTTTGAGTTGGAGTCTCACTCTGTCGTCTAGGCTGGAGAGCAGTGGCGTACTCACAGCTACCCCAGAGTTGACCCGCTGGACTCTGGCGATCCTTCCACTTCCGCCTTCCAAGTAGCTGGAACTACAGGCATGCACTACCACACCTGGCTAATGTTTTATTTATTGTAGAGATGAAGTCTCACCAAGTTGCCAGGCTGATCTCAAACCTGTGGGCTCAGGCAATCCACTTGCCTCAGCCTCCCAAAATGCTGAGATTACAGGCTGAGCCTCCGAACCCAGACCCAGCTAACTTAAAAAAATTTCTTTAGCAGTGGGTCGCACTGTGTTTCCCATTGATGAATACTGTATTTTCAATCCCCAATTGGTTGAATCCTCAAATGTGGAACCTGCTATATGGGGGGCAACTATACATATATCCATCCATCCATCCATCCATCCATCCATCCATCCATCCATCTATCTATCTATCTATCTATCTATCTATCTATCTATTTATTTTGAGTTGAAGTCTCACTCAGTCGCCCAGACTGGAGTGCAGTGGCCGCTTCCGGCCACCACAGCCTCCACCTGCTGGGCTCTGGCGATTCTTCCCCCTCAGCCTTCCAAGTAGCTGGAACTACAGGCGCGTGCTACCATGCCCGGCTAATTTTTTTGATTTTTATTGTAGAGATGAGGTCTTGCCAAGTTGCCTAGGCGGGTCTCAAACCCGTGGGCACAGGCAATTCACTCACCTCGGCCTCCCAAAGGCACAGGATTACAGACTGAGCCACCGAGCCCGGCCCATATATTTATTTATACCATGAAAATGTTTTGGATGGTTTGCCCAAATACATAAACACAACAGCATTTTTTAAAAGATAAATGTGAAAAGTAGGACAAAGAAAGATAAGATGAAACTAGGTTGTGTTCAGTAAGCGATTTATGAAAGGTATCCACAAGTGTGTCTCTGTTCTCAGGGGTAACTTGATTCACAAGCATCATAATTTAAAAACAAACTGGTAGCATGGAAGAGTACCCATGCCTATTTATGACACTTGAGAGGACATGTCTCCAATAGGTCTTCTAAAGAGGACCACAGTGTAATGTGGTAAACAATGGCCTGACATACTTTCTAATATAAATAAGAGCTTCATTGAGCAATATTATTGCATCTAATTGCATACTACAAAAGCAAAGCCCAGTAAGACAATTCTATAAAAAATGAAATAAGACATTCCAAGTATAGACCACTATTCTTCAGTACTTTTGTCAAATTCAATGATTTATTTTAAAGATCTAGAAACAATAGTGAAACTGCATTTTCTTTAGGCAATTCTCATATGTAATTTGTCAATTAAATTTTTCATGTACTGGGTGACAATGAGCTTATTCTTTTGCAGAAGTTTGTTTTATTCACTGCTGCAACATCATTGCCTAAAATGCTACTTAGTACATCGATGCTTAATAAATATTTGTTGTTTAAATGGACAAATGCTGTGCTTTAATGTATCAATTTTATTATTTTATTTTATTTTTTTGAGTTGGAATCTCACTCTGTCGCCCAGACTGGAGTGCAGTGGCCACTTCCGGCCACCGCAGCCTCGACCTGCTGGGCTCCAGCAATCCTTCCGCCTCAGCCTTCCAAGTAGCTGGAACTACAGGCGCGCGTTACCACATCCAGCTAATTTTTTTTTTTTTTTTTATTGTAGAGATAAGGTCTCACCAAGTTGTCCAGGCAGGTCTCGAACCCAGGCTCAGGCAGTTCACTCACCTCAGCCTCCCAAGGTGCGGGATTACAGGCTGAGCCACCGAGCCCGGCTTAAAGTATCAATTTTAAATGAAATACTCCCTCTCAACTATCTGTTGATAGTTCCCTTCTTGTCTCTAAATAAAGTGTGCTACTATACTTTGGGGTACATCATCTTTTTGTGGATGTCCAAACTCATTAAATGTCAATCATTGCTTATATGACTTTTTCAAGCAGGTAATGAAATAAGTATTAACTCTATCCAAGGAGCTCCTTTAGTATTGTTCTCAATAACGTCTCCTTGCTTGATTTTTTTGTTTAGGGCTTTCAAAAGAACCCTTAAAAAGGTTCTTGAAGAAAAGTTGTAAACCTCAATAAAGCAATTTATAACTTAGAAATAGTGTTTCTTCTCAGGACGTCTAAAAATTAAAGTAGATTGACTTTGGAAAATAAGTAAGATGGTTTGGATAATGCTAGCTATGTCCTTTAATGATAATTACTCCCAAATTTTGGAATTTTAGGATTTCTTTTTCTGCTACCTGGTGTCTCCCTATATTTAAAGCAGATTTTATTGAGAAATATTATGTTCTTGTTAGTTTGTCTTTAAATTTTCTGCCATTGTTAAATATTGTATTAGGCTGGGATTAAGTGGATGATTAGAGTGCATCAATTCTGGCAATCCTGTATTCTATAGTAATTATGAGAGATTAACTCACTAATTTATATGCATTCTGAAGTTTGACTATAACATCAGTTAGTGTATGGCTTGCAAAGTCCTCAACTTTTGTCCAAAGCTACAGTCTTTTTGGGGACTATCATTCTACTTCCAATAAAATATTGAAATATCAGTCTTTCTTTGTATTTCTCCATAATTTACTTTTTGTTTGCCCTTCTGTGTATTTTCTGAAATACTTTGTTTTGCAAACTTTACTCTTATATTACTCCCAATTATTGGAACTTGCCTAATTTATAGAAACAGAGGGCTGGAAATAGATTAAGTCATGTATTTCACCCCCAACTTTTAGCCCAAAATATAACTTGACCATTGCAATTAGATATATAGCTATTGTGACTGACCTTCAAAAATAAGGTTTTCCTGTCTTCTTTATTAGCTTATTCTAGGTTTAGCTACACTTGTCTGAAGAATGCCCTATCCTAAAACTCCTGGTATATAGTTAAAGCCTATCACTTCATTAATTCTTTTTTTTTTAAATCAATTAGTTTGCTTATGTTGAATATTTGGAAGATGATAAATATAGAGTTTTTCTTCTAGCTAATAACATGAGGAAAATTGACACGATGACTTCTTGAATTCCTTTTAATCATATCCTAAAATCATAGAGTTAGGAGAGATATGGATGATCTCAAGTTTTTAGGGACTAATTATTTCAAGAGTAGTAGACAAAGAAAAATACCCAGATTTCTTACTCTGTGAAAAATCTATTGAGGTATATAGTAATCTGAGACTTTATTTTGGGGATTTAGGTTATTAGACAAGACAAAATTTCTATCAAATACTTCTAAGCAGTAAGAAATAAGAAAGTACTGCTAATATAGAAGTTTTCTGGATTTTCTTGGTCATTAGCTTTTATCCATTGGTTCTAAAAATTTGAATGCCTTAAAAAAGATTATTGTTTGGGGAACTACAAAGTATGATATGTAGAAAGCCTGATTTATAATTATTTTTAAGTGGGTTTACTACTCTAGACTTCCCCTTTTTTTTTTGGCTAATTTCACTCAGTTTGCTATTTAATCTTTAATTACAGGCCACAAAAGAAGTAATAGAACGGGAAGCGCCAGGGATGGCCCTGGCAATGCTGATGGGATCACTAAATGTTACACCTCTGGGCATGCTCTCTAGGTAAGAAAGTCACCAACATGTTGCAAAGCAAGTTAATTCCATACCACCAATCAATACAGTAGACTGAGAAACCTAAGAAACTTTAGTCACAACACTGAAGTTTGTCCCTTTTTTTCCCCAGAGTTAAGAGACTTAGTATTCTGTTTAGCTAAATCTCAGCCACAGTTTTCTCACCTTTAGAGAGTATTATATTACTGGTAAAAGCTATCAATCCTAACCAGAGAAGAGCCCAATTTTTTAAGATGTACAGCTATTCTTTTTGTGATTGTTTGTGATCATCAATTGATATGCATTAATAGTAGCTAAATGCTAATGTAATGAAACTAAATAGCAGTTTATTAAAATAACTTTTTCTCACAAGTTTGAAATTTTTATTTTAGTTTGTAAATAGGCATATTGATATATGGTCATGAAGAAAAGCTCATTCATATTGATAATCTTTTAACTTGGCAATTTGGTATATTTAAGTTATATTAAATCAAGAATGTACTATTACTATATTAAATTAGTATACTTAAAACTATGCCTTTGTTGATATAGATGTTCACGTCCATCCTTGCTCTGATGGTTTAATTAATTGCTACTAGTTTATTATCTCTTAGATTTAAATGCTCTAAATCCCTAAATGAGGATAATATATATCACTTAAGTTAGATAGAAGTGACAATTTAATGACGATTCAATATATACAGTTGATCTCATAGCAACCTTAAAATACATAGCAACTTCATGATTTTAGAGTTTCATAATTTATAACTATTTGTGTATTCTCTGTGCAATATGAATGTAAAAGTAAATATGTCTATTTAATTGTATGGAATATAAGTTATAATGTTATTTCTGTTACTTAGACTAAGTTTATATCCCATCAAGTTTATAGCCACTTGAAGTACAGCTACAGGAGAATGTGAATGGGTCATTAGTTACCATATTCTCTGCTGTCACATGCACTTTAATATTTGATTTTAATAAGAACAAATAAAGAATTAAGGTAGTATAATAGAGACTGAAAATTTTTAAAGTCCATGTTGCTCTTTAAGGAACTCAAGTTGATTCTTTTATACTGTTCTTTTTTAAGCCCTTACTTATATTACCTACACAAATAAGGTCGAGGGATTCCCTTTTTCCCAATTAAGTAGTAGTTTTTTAACATAAAAGAACTTCTGGTATACAAGGAATATAGTAAATTGCTATTAATTCTCTTGTTAATTCTTTTGTAATACAATTTTAATTCAGTAAACAGAATAATATGCTTATTTGCTGAACCCCAAATTCAGCATTAGGGATGCTAAGAATAGAAACAAAAATAAGAAATGGTCCTCCCCTTAAGGATTCCACAATTTAACTGAAGAAATGATTCTTCGCAACTATTAAGGTAATTCTTTAAATTGAATATAACTCTCTTGATCCAGTATAGAAGGATCATTTTTTTGATTTTTTTTTTCTAGATTAATTTCTCTTCTCCTTTCTGCATCTCCATAATTACTAAGTACTGGGCTGCTGAATGAGTGGGAAATTAATTAGCAGTAGCTGATTCTAATTAATTTGAAATAAGTCCTTCATCTTTATCCTGAAGGCTTTGAAAATTAACACATATACACAGCATGGGAGCACCTTCTTCTGGCTTTTCTTTCTGTGCATTGCTGATTTAACAGAGTGTATTTACAAATTTTGAAACAGACATAGTAATTTACATTAGTTATAGAAAAGGGAATATTTTCATGAATGTTCTTTTTTTGTGCTTCTCAAAGCCTTTTGGAAAAATTTTTATTTTTATAACAGCCATGGTTAGATTGGTGCTTCCTTTCTACAACTTTTATATTTTGTATATTCATTGCGTTTTGTACGTGCTTCTATTATAGAGCAAGTCATGCTGTATTGTAATTAATTATTTACTTGTCTGTGTTACCTAATTTGTAGAAAACTCTTAAAGATGGGCACTTTATTTTATATCCTCACCCCCAAAACAACTTTTGGCACATAGTAAGTACTCAAAAAATGTTTATTGTTATAGTAACTATTGATAAATCAGTGTTTCATCGTAGTTCTACTAGCATTTTTTTTTCTGGTAAATTAATGCATCAGGTTGGTGCCTTACCTTCCTATTTTTATTTCTAGAGAGCAGAATTAAGTAAAAATACGTTTTTAAATCATTATATCTTATGAATTTTGCAGCAACTTGGATGGTTCTAGAGTCTATCATACTCATTGATCTATCACAGAAACAAAGAACAGAGTAACATGTTCTCATTCAAAAGCAGACCCTGAACATTTACCATAATACTGTAAGAAAGGGATTAACAGTAGTGGGATACTGCTGGGGTGGATATGGGAGGGGACACACAACATCAATAAGGATACCTGATCTCAAACCAGGCAAAGTGGGGAACAAAGGGAGGTCCAAACTTTGCCTGTATTATGACTACTTGTATACCTAATACTGAATTGTACCCCACAACCTTAAAATAAAAAATAAACAAAATTTAGAAAATAAATAAATCATTATAACGGTTTAAAATGAGTTTCGTATATGTGGGTTACTTAATATCCTCCAGTTTTGTTTGTGTGTGAGTGATTTGGGAGATATTATGAAGTAATAGTTAAGGGCAACATCTATGCTTATAATAACTGGCTTCTACTATAGTTCAGGCACTTACTAGCTACTTACTTTCTTTTTTGTTTTCTCATCTGTATAATGAAGATGTTAATAGTACCAGATTTCTTGGATCAACTGTTTTAATCCATGTGAAGCACTTAGAACAACAACTAATTCATGGTAATCTTAAATGTTGATCATTGTTGTGTTGTTACTATTTGAGATATCTTTAGAGCAGGTCTGCTGGAAAAACCTTCTTTTGGCTTTCTTTCATCAGAAAGTGTCTCAACTTTATTCCTGAATAATATTTTCACTAGATGCAAAAATCTGGGTTGACAAATCTTTTCTTTCAGCATTAAAAAAAAATCTTGCTCCACTGTCTTCTGGCTCCATGGTTCCTGAGGAAAAATTTGTAGTCATTTGAATTGCTATTTTCTTATGTGTAATGTGTGATTTTTCTCTGGCAGCTTTTGAGATTTTTTTTTTTTCCTTATCTTTGGTTTCAGCAATTTGAGTATGATGTGTCTGGGTGTGGTTTTCTTTTAGATTATCCTTTAGATTTACTGAGCTTCTTGAGTCTGCAAATTTAGGTCTTTAACAAAATTTGAGAAATTTTTAGCCATTGGTTTTTTAAATACCTTTTTTTGCTACTCCTATGATATGAAAATTAGATCTTTTGATGTCTTACAGTTCCTGGAAGCTCTGTTCATTTTGTAAATATTTGCTCTATATATTTTTAGATTGTATATATGATCTGTCTTCAAATTAACTGACTTTCTCTCCTCTTTCATCTTCATTGTGCCTTTGCACATGTCCAGTGAAAGTTTTCATTTCAGAAACACTATTTTTTCCATTTAAAAAATTCCATTTGGCTCTTTTTTATGTTTTCTATTTATCTGCTAAGAATTTCTGTCTTTATATTTATTTCAAAATTATTGACTTTTATGTCATAGAGGGTGCTTATAATAACTGCTTAGAATTATTCTTCTGGCAATCTCAATATCTGCCTCTCTTTGGGGTTGACATCTATAGATTTCTTTTCCCATGAGAAATGGTCAGATTTCTCTGATTCTTTCTGTGTTGAGCAATTTTGGATTATATCCTGGACATTTTGAATGTTACATTGTAAGTAAAATATTATATATTTAACTCCTGTTAAAATCACTTGGAGAATGTTAGTTAGTTTTAGCAATCAACCCGATTAGGCTCAGATTGCAAATTCTGTCTTACTTGCTATATGGTTAGGTTCTGCCCAGCGTGTGAACCATTTCTTTCACATTCTCCAGCTTCCAAGGGACCCTGTTCCCATTTACTATATGCAAAATAGATTTCTTGCAGAATATTAATTCACTTTGTTATTACGTACTTCTACACAACTGGAACTCCTTTGGGAAAAAGAGGCAAAAGAAACAACAAAAAAGGAGATTCCTCCTACCGCAGCTCTTTAGATAATAAGGGCCCCTTTTTTGTTGTTTCTGTTTACCAGAGAGATAGGTCTTCTCTCTGGGATTTAGATACTAGCACCATCATCATCATCATAGTATTGCAGTGCCACCACTAGCCCTAGCCCTATTAAAAACTTATTCGGCAAGGCATGGTGGCTCAAGCCTATAATCCCAACACTTTGGGAGGCTGAGGTAAGGGGATTGTCTGAGCCCACAGGTTCGAGAACAGCCCGGGCAATTTGGCAAGGCCTCATCTCTACAATAAATCAACAAATTAGCCAGGTGTGGTAGCGCGCGCCTATAGTTTCAGCTACTTGGAAGACTGAGGCAGAAGGATCACCTGAGTCCAGCAGGTTGATGCTGGAGTAGCCATGAGCATGCCACTGCACACTCCAGCCTGGGCGATGGAGTGAGACTTCAACTCAAAAACAAAACAAAACAAAAACAAAAACTGTTATTCAAGTTCTGACTTCAGTTCCACATCTGCCTACTATTGTTTACATTAAGTCAGGTGGTCATTGTATTCTGTCCACAATCAGAAGAGAGAGAAGCTATGGTTACCTCTTCCCTTCTGGCTAACGCCAAAAAAAAGCAAGAGTCTTAGGTTTAATGTCAAATCTCTGACTTCAGACATTTAGTAGCAGTATTAACTTGGGCAAGTTACTTTACTAGGCTCAACACTTCTTGTTTCAATAGCTAACTGAACCGCCCACAAAATAGTAGCAAATAACTTCCCTAATCTATCATTTATGCCTTCACTCATTTTTTTTAAAACTCAAATACTCTTTTTTCTCTAAGTTTTATTATAACATAGTAAAGCAACCACTGTGGTTATATATTCAGAAATAGTATGTCCTGAGTTTTATTCTCCATCCTGTTATTCATTTGATTTATGATATCTGCTTAATTTCTTAGGGATATTACATAACTCATAGGAAAGTTATGACATCTTTATGGATTTACTCACTGACATTTATCTATATATATACAGATATAGGTATATAAAATCATAACAAATATCTAATTCATAAAAAGAAAAATTGATTGCCAGTTTGTTTAATTTTATAAAGAGATTTAGCATTGTAATCCTCAGTAACCCATCTTTCAATTGTGTCACTCTAATAAACATATGCACAGCTTGGGGGTGAAAGAAATTTTTTCCTTTCGATGCCAAAAATTGCTTTATACTAAATTAGTTTTAAAAATTAAAGAAAATAAATCACTAAACTTAAGTTTTTATATCAGTGAATCAAATTACCCTTATTATTACTTACTTAATGTTAGAGTAACATAGATTACTTAAAATAATTTAAGATTAACAGTATTACTATCTTTAAGAGTTTCTATTTTTTTAACCCAGTATTATATACACAGCTTATAAAAGGCTATGGTAGGGAGATGAGCAGAAGATGGCAGAGTAGAAAGCACCAGGAATCTATTACTCCACCTGCAGAGCAGTTGAACTGGCAGAATCTTTCTGATGTAACTATTTTGAAACTCTAGAGTCTATTCAAAGGTTTATGTCCGGGGGAAGACTTGACTGGTAAATTGTGGTTAATTTTGGTCAATGTTAGTCTAACATGGTAACTAGCTAACCATCCCTCAGTGCCTTAGCTAGCGGGTAGCAGTGCTAGTGTCTCTAGGACATCTTGAAGAAGGCAGAGTAGGCAATAAGAACCTCATTGTCCAAATATTGGGCATTTTGAGTTCTATTTGTGGGTTACTGCTTTGGATTGTAGAAGTGCAGAGGCTAAGACAGGCTGCCTTTTTTGGAACCCCACGGGTTGGAGTGTCTTCTGGGTGGGGATCCCCAACCAGTGGCCCTTACTGAGCCACAGACCAGTAAGGAACAGGGCCACACAGCAGAAGGTGATCAGTGGGAGAGTGAGTGAAGCTTCGTCTGTATTTACAGCCGTTCCCCATTGCTAGCAGTACCATGGGAGATCTGCATCCTGTCAGATCAGCACTGAAAAGCCTGCTTTCGTTTCCAACATCCTGTCTTTGTGAAGCAGGGTTTCCTGCAGTGACAGCAACCAAAACGAGATTATGGAGTAGACTGGACTTAAGCCACACACTTCAGATATCACTGTCTCCCATCAACCCCAGATGGGACCATCTAGTTGCAGGAAAACAAGCTCAGAGCTTCCACTGATTCTACATCATGGCAAGTTGTATAATTATTTCATTATATATTACAATGTTATAATAATAGAAATAAAGAGCACAATAAATGGAATTCACTGGAATCATCCCCTCTACCCCGGGTCTTTGGAAAAATTGTCTCCCATGAAACCAGTCCCTGATGCCAGAAAGGTTGGGGACCACTGTTATAAGGGACTTATAAGGATAGTGCTTATTTTTTCCCCTATATTTTTCTCTTTTTCCCCTTTTGGGAGCCAGAAACTTCAGGATTAGGACATGCAAAAGTAATCACGAATATAGAGGAATTTAGAAAGTCACTATGCATACACAGAGAAAGATAAATACTTAGAAAAGACCTGAGAAGACTTTAAGTACACCTCAGACTGATCTCTGAAGCACCATATAGTGAACAAAAGAAAGAAAAAAGGAAGGGAGGGAAAGAGAAAGGAAGGGAAGAGGGGGGAGAGAAAGAGAAGGAAAGAAAGAATGGAAACGAAAGAAAGGGAGAGAGAGAGAGAAAGACAGACAGACCGATAGACCCTGGGAAAATATGATTTCCGTAAGTACCATATTATACGATTCAAATGTTATGTTTTCAACAAAAAATTACAAGGCAAAGAAAAAGCATGATTCATTGATGAAAACAGTAAATAAAAAAAATTCATGAGGAAGTGAAGTTAATGAATTTACTAGACAAAGACTTTAAAATAACTGTCTTAAAGATGCTCATAGAACTAAAGGAAGATATTGACAATGTCAAAAATTACATATGAGCAAAAGTATCAATAGAGACATATAAAACATAAAAAAGAACCATAAATGAACTCCAGAATTGAAAAATCCAATAACTGAAATAAAAATTTTACTAAACAAATTCCAAAGCTGATTTAAGCATGAAAAACAACAACAACAAAAAGAATTAGCAAACTTGAAGATACAACACTTGAAACTGGTAAGTCTGAAGAATAGAAACAAAAAAGATTAAAGAAAACTGAGCACAACCTAAAGGACCTTTGGAACGCCATTAAACAGACCAACATACACATTTTGGCCAAAACTTCTCTAGTTTTTGATGTAAGATATGAATTTTAAAAATCCAAGAAGCTGAGGTGAGTGGATTGCCTGAACCTGCAGGTTCGAGACCCCCCTGGGCAACTTGGCAAGACCTCATCTCTGCAATAAATCAAAAACTAGCCGGCGTGGTAGCACGCACCTGTAGTTCCAGCTACTTGGAAGGCAGAGGCGGAAGGATCGCTGGAGCCCAGCAGATCGAGTTTGCGGTGGCCGGGAGCAGCCACTACACTCTAGTCTGGGCAACAGAGTGAGACTCCAACTCAAAAAAAAATTTTTTTAAATAAAATTTAAAAAGTCCAAGAAGCTCAACAAACTCCAAGTAGGGTAAGTTGAAAGAAAACCACACCAAGACACATTGTAATCAAACTGTCTAAAAACAAAATGTTGGAAGCAGCAAGAGAAAATCAACTCATCAGACATAAATAATCCTTAGTAAGATGTAGCCAGATTTCTCTTTAGAAACATTGGAAGCCAGAAGGCAATAGATTGATAGATTAAAAGTGCTGAAAGAAAAACACTGTCAACTGAGATTTCTCTGTATTTGACAAAACTGGTCCTTGAAAGTGAGAGAGAAATTGGACATTCTTGGATGAACAAATGCCAAGAGAAGAGGCTTTATTACTACTATACCTGCTATAAAGAAAGACTAAAGAGAGTTCTTTAGGTTGAAATGAAAGGATGCTAGACAATTACTCAATGCTTTGTGAAGAAATAAAGACCTCAAAGGTAAAAGGATAGGCAATTATAAAAGCTAGTATTATTGAAATTTTGGTTTGTAACTTCTTTTTTTTTTTTTAATTTAAAAATTCACTGCTTAAAAGATAGGCATAGGGGCCAGGTACAGTGGCTCATGCCTGTAATCCCAGCACTTTGGGAATACAAGTCAGAAGGATCACTTGAGTCCAAGAGTTCGATACCAGCCTGTGCAACATAGCGAGACCCTATCTCCACAAAAAGTCAAAAAACTTTGCAGGGTGTGGTGGGATGACTCATAATTGCAGCTACTCAGGAGGCTGAGGCAGAAGGATTGCTTGAGCCCAGGAGGTCAAGGCTGTGGCGAACCATGATTGTGCCACTGTACTTCAGTCTTGATAACAGAGTGAGACTCCAACTCAAAAAAAAAAAGAGAGAGAGAGAGAGAGAGAGAGAGAGAGGGAGAAATACATGCATAGGACTTCTAGTTCTAGTTTCCAGTTTCACGTGTAAAAAGCTTGAAGTCATCAGTGCATCCTAACAACATAAAAGCTCTAAACATACTGAAAAATTAACAGTTCCTCTAGGATTTCTAAGAGAGACAAGAACCTAGGGCCAATGTCTGCCCCCCAAATTGGAGACATAGACCCACAAATACAGGGAGCCATGGCTTACAAGAGCAGAAACTCATGAAGAGTAATTATGCAGGAACCAGTGTCAGGGTGGGAAAACCTGAACTGTAATTGAAGCCTGTTGGAAATTCTGAGAGTTAAAAGCTTCAGGGGGATCCAGTTATAAGGGAGCCCCCACACTTTTGTGAAAACTGAGCATTTTCTAAGAAACTTGTGGAACAAGTCCTCCAAGATAACAGGTTCCAACAGTAAATATCAAGAGAAAAAAACCCTCTTTCAGTATTTTGAAATACACTGTTCTTCCTAAGGCGTCTCACCCTCAGGAGTAACTTTAATGAAAGCCTACACTGCTGGGATATAATTAAATCTTAATATGCCTAGAGGAAAGGATATTCCTGACTTCTGCCCACTCTAACCATTCTCTTCCATAAAAGAGGAGAGAAAAAACAGAGTAACATTTGTTAGGGTCACAGTCAAGGGTCATAGACTGAGACCTAATCACAGGTCCATAAAAATACTTCCCCTTTCCTACACATCATCCCCACATTAATAATGGCCTATCCACAACAGTTTCTTTAGCCCTGTACATCATGTTTGGCAATTAAGAAAATATTACAAGGCATACCAAACAGCAAAAAAAAAAAAAAAAATTTGAAGAGGCAAAACAAGCATCAGAAATAAACATGGCAAGAGTTGGAATTATCAGACTGGGAATTTAAAACAAATGTGATTGAATAGGCTAGAGACTCTAATGGATAAAGTAGACAACATGCAGGAACAGATGGACAATGTAAGCAAAGGACCAAAAAGAAATGCTAGAGATCAAAAACACTGTAAAATAAATTAAGAATACCTTTAATGGAATTGTAAGTAAACTGGACACAGCTGAGGAAAAAACCTTTGAGGTTTAGGATCTCTCATTATATATCTCCAAAACTGAAGAACAAAGAGCACAAAGACTGAAAACAACAACAACAACCAAAAAAAAAAAAAAAAACCACAAAAAAAAAAAACCCAGAACATGATATCCAAGAACTGTGGAACAACTGTAAGAAGTATAACATACACATAATAGTAATACCCAAAAGAGGAGAAAGAAACAGAAGAAATATTTGAACCAATAATGATTGAAAATTTCCCCAAAATTAATGTCAGACCACAACCCACAGATGTGAGAAGTTTCAAGAATGCCAAGCAGGATAAATGCCAAAGGCAACTATACCTAGGCATATCATTTTCAAACTAGAGAAAATCAAAGATAAAGAAATAAATCTTGGAAGAGGCTAGAGGAACCTACACTTTGCCTATAGAGGAACAAAGATAAAAATTACATTCAACTTCTCAAAATGCATAAATTAATAATCTGTGTTTTGGGACACCCAATGTATAAAGATATAATTTTTGTAACATCAGTAATTGAAAGGAAGTGGGGACAGAGCAGAAGGGCAGAGTTTTTGTGTGCTATTGAAGTTATGCTGGTATAAATTCAAAATATATTGTTAAAACTTTAGGATGTTAAGTATAATTATCCCCATAGTAACCACAAAGAAAATAGATGCAGGATATACACAAAAGGAAATGAAAAAGGAATTAAAATGTTTCACTAAAAAAATCAGCTAAACATAAAAGAAGGCATAAATGCAGGAAATAAGAAAGAAAAAGCTATATAACATGGAAGACTTTTAACGAAATAGTAGAAGTCCTTTCTTACCAGTAATTAAGTGTAAATGGGTTAAGTTTTTCATTCAAGATAGAAGTTGACAGAATGGATAGAAAATCATAATCAAGCTATATTCTACCTGCATGACTCATTTTAGATCCAAAGACATAAATAAACTGAAAGTAAAAAGGATAGAAAAAGATAGTCTTGTAAATAGTAACCAAAAGAGAGTTAGAGTGGTGATAAAAATATCAGACAAGCCGGGCTCGGTGGCTCAGCCTGTAATCCAGCGCTTTGGGAGGCTGAGGTGAGTGGATTGCCTGAGCCCGCGGGTTTGAGACCCGCCTGGGCAACTTGGCGAGACCACGTCTCTACAATAAATCAAAAAAATCAGCCGGGTGTGGTAGTAGCCTGTAATTCCAGCTACTTGGAAGGCTGAGAGGGAGGATCACTGGAGCCCAGCAGGTCGAGGCTGTGGTGGCCAGGAGCGGCCACTGCACTCCAGTCTGGGCGAAAGAGCGAGACTCCAACTCAAAATATATATATATATCAGACAAATAGATTTTTAAATCTAAAAAAGGTTGAATATCTTAAATCAGAAAAGTTTATAAATGACAGAAGATATATGTTATTATATGGTTCCATATAACACAATACTATAACACTTTTATAAACATTTATGCATCTAATAACAGGCCATCAAAAATAGCAAAAACTGACAGATGTAAAAGGAGAAATAGACAGTTCTGGAATAATAGTCGAAGAATTCAGTACTCCACATTCAGTAATAGATTAAACAGCCAGACAAAAGGTAAATAAGGAAATATAGAACTTGAACAATCCAATAAATCAACTAGATCCCACCCACATGTATGAAGCACTTCACCCAACAATAATAGAATATACCTTCTCAAGTACACATGGGACATCCTCTAAGATAGATCATCCGTTGGGCCACAAAACAAAGTTTAAATAGATTTTTTAAAAACAGGTATCATAAAAAGTATCTTTCAAGATAATATATCCTTAAAAATATATTCTCCAAAAAGAGGATGAAGCTTGAGATCAATAACAGAAGGGAAACTGTAAATTTCACAAATATGTGAAAATCAAATGGCACACTTTCAAACAACCAATGGGTTAATGAAGCAGTCATAAAGGGAATTAGAAAATACTTAAAGATGAATTAAAACAAAAACACAACATAACAAAACTTATACCAGGCAGAAAAAGCAGTGCTGATATAGCTTTATTTGCTTATATTTAATAATAAAAAGAAAAAGATCTTGAAAACAAAAACCTAACTCTGTAACTTAAGGAAGTCAAAAATAAATAAATAAATAACAAGCTAAACCCAAAGCTAGCAGAAAGAAGAACATAATAAAAATGATAGCAGAGATAAGTGAAATAGAAAAACAATGGAAAAAAAATAAATCAAAGGTTGGCTCTTTGAGGAAATCAACAAAATGACAAACCTTTAGCTAGAATTACTAAGGAAAAAAAAGACTCAAATTAATTAAAAAAAGGAATGAAAATGTAGTCATTGCTATCAATTCTACAGAAATAAAAAAGGATAATAAGAGTGTAGTGTGAACAACTGTTGCCACCAAATTGAATAACCTAGATGAAATAAAAAATCCCTAGAAATATAAAACCTGCCAAGACTGAATTACAAAGAAACAGAAACCCAAAAGACTTTTGCCTAGTAAGGAATTGAAATAATAATTAAAAACCTATCAACATGCAAAATGACTGGACCAGATGTCTTTACTGGTGAATTCCACTGAACATTTAAAGAGCAACTGACACCAATTGTTTCCAAACTCTTACTAAAAAATAGAAGAGAAGGCAACACCTTCTAACTCATTCTATGAGGCCAGCAATGGTCTGATATCAAAGACAGAAAAAGAAAATTACAGACCGGTTTATGAATTTTGATGCAATAATACTCAATAAGATAATACCAAACTGAATTCATGAGCATATTTAAAAGGATTATACTACATGATCAAGTATTTATCTCTAGAATGCAAAGATAATTCAACATATGGAAATAAATTATTTTAATAACCAAAGTGACAGAATGGAGAAAAATACCATGTGATCATTTCTGCTGATAAAGAAAAATACATTTGAAAAAATTTAGTTTCATCATGAAAACACTCAACAAACTAGGTGTAGAAGGAAAATACCTTAAGGGGATAAAGGTTTTATAGGAAAAACCCAAAGCTCATATCATGCTCAGTAGTGAAAAACTGATAGGCTGTCCTCTAAAATCAGGAATCAGATAAAGATACCCACTTTCTCTGTGTCCATCAAACACAGTATTGGAATTTCTAGCCAGAACAATTAAGCAATAAAAAGAAATAAAAAGATTCCAAATTGGAAATGAATTAGTAAAGTTATCTCCTGTTGTGATGATCATATATGTTGAAAACCTTGAAGATTTCACCAAAAAACTAATAGAACCAATAAATGAATTCAGCAAGAGTGCAGAATAAAAAATCAGAATGCAAAAATGAGTTTTTAGACAGTAACAATAAGCTATCTAAAATAAAATTAAGAAAATTCCATTTACAGTAGCATCAAAAAGAACAAGATACTTAGGAATTAAGTCATTCAAAAAGGTGAAACACACACTGAAAACTACAAAACACTACTAAAGGAAATTAAAGAAGACCTAAATAAATGGAAAGACTTTCATGTTCATGGATTAGAAAACTTAATATTGTTAACAGATGGCAGTACTACACAAACCAATCTACAGATTTAATGCAATCTCTATCTACCAAAATCCCAACAACATTTTTGCAGAAATAGAAAAATCCACCCTAAAATTTATATTAGAATCTCAAGGAACCTCAAATAGCCAAAACAATCTTGAAAAATAACACGTTTAGAGGATTCACTCTTCCAGATTTCAAGCTTCCAGACCACAGTAATCAAAACAGTGTGATACTAACATAAAGCCAGACATGTGGATCAATGGAATAGAAATGAAAGTTCAGAAATATGCCCTTGAGTATAGGGTTAAATAATGTTTAACAAAACTGTCCATTCAAAGGACAAAGAGCTTTCTTTTTAACAAATGGTGCTGGGAAAATTTGATATAGCCACTTGCGAAAAATCAAAGTTGGACCCTTCCCTACTATATATAAAAATTAACTAAAAATGGATCAAAGACTTATACAAAGGAGCCAATAATAGAACTCTTAAAACGGGGAGAAACATTATGACATTAGATTTGGCAGTCATTTATTGAATGTGACAATAAAAGTATAGGCAGCAAAACTAGATAAATTGGAATAAAAGCATAAGCAGCAAAACTAGATAAATTGGACTTTATCATTGAAAACTTTAATACATCAAAGGGCAACTATCACAGATGTAGGAAGTCAACCCATAGAATCAGGAAAAACTTGGTAATCGCATATCTGATAAGGAATTAATATTCAAAATACATGTATTTTTTAAAACTCCTACAACTCAACAACAAACAACACAATTTAAAAACAGGCAAAAGACTTGAATGATGTTTCTCAAAAAAATACACAAATGACTGATAAGCACATGAAAAGATCTTCAACATCACAAATTAAAACCATAATGATGTATGACTTCACACTCATTAGGATTGCTGTTATAAAAACAAAACAGAAAATAGCAAGTGTTGTCAAGGATGTAGAGAAACACTTGTGCGTTGCCAATGAGAATGTAAAATGGTACAGCTGCTATAGAAAACTGTGGAATTTCTTCAAAAAATTCAAGCATAGAACTATCATGTGACCCAGTAACTCCACTTTTGGGTATATATCCAGAAGAATTGAAAGCAAGAACTCTAATAGATACTTATACACCAGTGTTCATAGCATTATTCACACTAGCCAAAAGATGAAAGTAACCCAAATGTCCATTGGCTGATGAATGGATAAACAAAGTGTTAAATACATGCAATGAGCTATTATTCAGCCTTAGAAATTATTGCAATTCAGATACCTGCTACAACATAGATGAACCTTGAAACATTGTGCTAAGTCAAATAAGCTAGACTATATAAGGACAAATGTTGTATGATTCCACTTATATGAGGTATCTAGAATAGCCAGATGCATACAGAAAATAGAACAATGGTTACAAAGGGCTTGGAAAGACAGAATCGAGAGTTTCTGTTTGGAATGATAAAAATACTCTGGAGGTGGACAGTGGCGAAGGTTGCAGAATAATGTGAATGCACTTGATGCCACTGAATTGTGTACTTAAAATTAGAGTAATAAATGTTATATTACATACACTTTACCACAATTTTTTAAGCTATAAGACAGGAAATGTAACTGCATAATATGGACATTCTCTTGAAATGTTTCTGCAATGTTTCAGGCACAGCTTCCAGACTCTGACATCATAGGAAATACACTGGGTTGCAAAAGACAAGTGAGACAGATGGAGTGAGCGACCACTTCAACACAGGAAAAGCTGCCACCTTTCTCCTCCTCTCACACAGCTATTATTTTTTCCTAAGCCTCCTAGCTCCATAAGAGATTTGTGATCTGGACCTCATTAAATATAACTCATAAAATAAACAATCTGAATAACTTGGTTCAGGTTCCACATAATATCTTCAGATCTTTGCACAGAACATGATAACACTAGCATAGTTTTAGTTAAACATAGATCATAGCATTTAGATCATACAATCAGTTCTGTGTATTTTTTGAGTAAACAGGTTTCAGTCAGAGTTAACTCTTTAGGTGTCTTTTCCTCTGGAGGGGAGTTTGAATCCAGCTGTTATCTTCACCATATCATAACCACATGATGACTTAGATTTGCCCAAATTTGCAGTCTGAAGAAACATCAAGCAAAGAATAATTTAATTTAAAACTGGGGTGGAAGTATTCTAAGCAACAAACAAAAGTAAATCCTCTCTGGAAGAATTCTACTTAATCTCTTCCTCAAAATTTCTCACAAATAAAGTAATAAGGAAATAGCAGTTGTTAGAGGGGTTGAGGAGAGGTAGCAAAACAGGAATTAAGGCACTATAAAGAATAAGAGATTACAGGTGTACCCTGAAAGACTTAAAATCTTGATATTATTGATCTTTAAAAATAAGCATAATATATTTGAAGAGCTAAAAAAAAGCTTAATACTTATATGTAAAGAATAAGCAGGCTTGAAAAATAACTAAATATCCATTTAGATATGTAAAATATAATCAAGATTTTAAAGTTTAATAAACAGACTACAGACTAGACCCTATATATATATATATATATATATATATATATATTTTTTTTTTTTTTTTTTTTTTAAGTTGTAGTCTGTCACCCAGACTGGAGTTCAGAACGCTCCCAGCCACTACAGCCTTGACCTGCTGGGCTCTGGCGATCCTTCCGCTTCAGCCTTCCAAATAGCTGGAACTACAGGCACGTGGTACCATGCCTGGCTCATTTTTGATTTGTTGTAGAGACGCGGGCTCGCCAAGTTGCTCGAGCGGGTCTTGAACCCACGGGCTCAGGCAATCCACTCGCCTCAGCCTCCCAAAGTGCTGGATTACAGGCAGAGCCATCAAACCCGGCCAACTATACCCAATTTAAGACAGAATCAGGGAGCTTGATCAAAGTATTTGAAGAAATCATCTAGAATTCAGTTCAGATTGACAGACGAAAATGGAGAGGTTAAGAAGCATAGAGTAGGGCAACCCCCTTGGGTCCCCTCCCACTGTGGGAGCTTTTCTGTCCTCTTAATAAATCCTGCTTTAAAAAAAAAAAAGAAGCATAGAATATAGAGTAAGAAAATATACTTAACCTTGTATTGTACCCTACATCTTTAAAATAAAAAAAATTTTTTAAAGAAAATATATAATCTAGAGTTCAAAAGGAGATAATACAGAAATAAAAATGAAATGTTTGAAGACAGAATGACCAAAAAAATCGCAAAATTCTTCAAAGACATCAGTCTTCAGATTCAGGAACTCCAAACAAATCCCTATCAAAATGAATAAATAGAAATCTATACCTTGTCACATGATACAGTATTAACTGTAAAATACAGAAAAGAGATCTTGTGAACTACCAGAAAATGAGTTGTACTATATGTCAATTATACTTCAAGAAAGTTGTAAAAAACCCAGTTCTTTGTATCTTCATTTTATAATTTTTATTTTTTTCCAATGTGTTAAGAAATAAATTGTATATTGTTATTTATATGTGTATTATTTACTTAATAACACGATTAAACATTTTACATGTTTTTGACTCTTTTTATTGTCTGTTTTTATAAGTTGAATAGTCACATCCTTTATGAACTTGTATATTGACATGCTTCCTTATTGATTTTACGAGTTTTTAAATAAAATTTAAACTTTGCTTATAGTGTTCTATTTAGTTATATGTCTTCTATTTTTATTTATAGTGTTTTGTCAAGTGTAAATTTCACAGTTTTATGAAGATTTTTTAAAAATTATAATATTGGAGAAAGAGAAAACACAGAATGCCTAAAGTTAGACAGCAATTTCACTGTTGGTAACTACTCAATAACAATAATTGAAATAGAAGATTCTAGAGTAATACCTTTGATGTGCTGAGAGAAAATAACTGTAAATCAAGATTTTTTTGCACCCAGCAAAGTTATCATTCAAGAATGGGGGAGGATGCAGTGTCATTTTCCTACCAACGAAAATAGGAAGATTCTATCACCAAAAGAACCTTACTTAAGGAATTTTAAAGATATCCTCTGGTAGAAGAAAAATTATCTCAGATGGAGAATTGATGCAAGAGAGAAAAGGGAACAAATATAATGATAAATATGTGAACAAATCTTTTTAAAAATTGACTATTAGTACATTCAGCTGTTATAACAAAAGACCTTAGATGGGGTAATTTATAAACAACAATGTATTGCTTACAGTTTGGAGATTGGGAAATCCACAGTCAAGTTGCCATCTTTGAATTCAATGCTGTCTGATTCAAAGATGACACCTTCTTGCTTCATCCTCATAGGATGCAAGGGGTGAGCTAGCTCCCTAAGGCCTCTTTTATAAGGGCACTAATCCCATTCGTATGGGCAGAGCTACTCACTTCCCAAAGGCCCTACAACTTAATACTATTGCACTGAGAATTAGCTATCTACAAATGAATGTGCAGGGGACACAGACAGTCAGACCATGACAACTATATACAACAATAAAAATAATGTCTCAATTATGGGAGGAAAATATGCTAGAGTTATTAAATAGCATACGTGTTGGGCTATAATTATAGTTCAGTATTCTAAAAGTACTATGCTTCCTGGGGAGATGTTAAAGATTGATTAACTGTAGTTTTTATTTATTTATTTTTATTTTATTTTTTATTTTTTTGGTTTTTTGGTTGTTTTTTTTGAGTTGGAGTCTCACTCAGTCGCCCAGACTGGAGTGCAGTGGCCGCTCC
>NW_007249154.1:332863-337472 GCF_000164805.1 Carlito syrichta
GGCAATCCACTCACCTCATCCTCCCAAAGGCGCGGGATTACAGGCTGAACCACCGAGCCCGGCTATTTTTTATTTTTTTGAGTGGAAGTCTCACTTCTTCGCCCAGGCTGGAGTGCAGTGGCACACATGCTCGCGGCCACTCCAACCTCTATCTTCTGGGTTCCAGTGATCCTTCCACCTCAGCCTTTCAAGTTGCTGGAACTACAGATGTGTGCTACCACGCTGGGCAATTTTTATTTTATTGCAGAGATGTGATCTCACCACTACAGATGTGTGCTACCATGCCTGGCAATTTTTATTTTATTGCAGAGATGTGGTCTCACCAACCTGCCCTGGCTGGTCTCAAACCCTGGGGGCTCAAGCAGTCCACTCTCCTCATCCTCCCAAAGTGCTGGGATTACAGACTGAGTCACCGAGCCTGGCCTATTAACTGTAGTTTTTAAAGTTAAGTATGCATATTAAATTTATTAGGGTAATCACTAAAATAATGGACTAAGTGTATAACTTCCAAAATTAAGAGGGAAGAAATAAGTGAGGAAAATACTCAAAATAAGGCAAGAAAGGAGAAAATTAGAAACAAAAAACAAAGACAAGTAGAAAGCATATAACATGGTTTATAAAAAGTTTTTAATGCAAACTCCCAGAACATCTCCCAGTTAATATTTTCTCAGTAGAACACTGCTTAGTTTCTTCTATTCAAACTTTTATAAGCATGTGTACCTCTAAGCACACCTTTGGCCAATACATATGAAAATTGTATATTTACGTCTGAAAAATTCAGCAAATTTTCCAAAAATGTTATTAAATTTTCAAGATAATTGTAAATTGACTTGCAATTGTAAGGAATGGTACAGAGAAATCCCATATGCCTTTCACCCAGTTTTTTCCAGCGGTAATATCTTAAAAACTACAGTACAAAATTACAATTGTATATGGACAGTGATACAGTAAAGACAGAACAATTCTACTACAAAGATTCCTGTTGCCTTTTAATGCCACATTGCCCCTCTCCCATCCAGGCCCCTTTTTCTAAACTGTTAACCACTAATCTATTCTCCATGTTTGTATTTTGCCGTTGCAAGAACATTATATAACTAGAGCCCTACAGCCTTTTTTGATTTAACTCAGGGCATAATTCCCTGGAAGTTCAAATAAGTTGTTACAGGAATCAATAATTCTTTCCCTTTTATTGTTGAGTAATATTCCATAGTATGCTTGTACCACAGAAATTGTTCAACCATTTTTCTGTTGAAGGACATCTGGGTTATTTCCAGTTTCGGCTTATGATGAACAAAGCTGCTATGAACATTTGTGGATTGGTTTTTTGTGAACAAATTTTTTGTTTTTCTAGGATAAACAGCCAAGGATGCAGTTGCTGGGTCCTGTGGGAGTTACATGTTTATTTTTTTTAAATGCTAAATTGTTATCAAGAGTAATTGTACCATTTTACAATTCCATCAGCAATGTATAAGTGATTCAGTTTCTCCCAATCATTGTCAGCATTTGGAATTGTCACTGTGTTTATTTTGGCTATTTTAATAATTTTATAAGTGGTTTTAATTTGCAATTCCCTAATGGCTAATAATGGTGAGCATCTCTTCATGTATTCATGTATTCTGCCCATTTTCTAACTGTATTGTTTGGTTTCTTTATCAATGATGTTTAAGAATTCTTTACATATTCCATATACCATTTCTCTGTTGGATGTGTGGGTTGTGATCATTTTCTTCCAGTTAGTACATGGTCTTTCTTCCTCTTCACAGTGTCATTCATAGAGCAAAACTTTTTAATTTCAATGAGGTCTAACTTACCAATTTTTTATTTTATCAATTCTGTTTTTCTGGTGTCAAGTTTAAGCACCCTTCACCTAGCCTAGAGTCCAAAGATTTTCCACTTTTTTCTAAAACTTTTATAGTTTTGCATTTTAACTTCAAGTCTATGATCCAGTTTGAGTTAATTTTTTTGTAAGGTGTGAAATTGAGGTTGAGATTTGTTGCTGTTATTATGCCTATGGATGTCCACTTGTTGCAGTGTAATTTGTTGAAAAGACTGTCTTTCCTCTGTTGAATGTCTTTTGCACCTTTGATGAAAATTAATTGGGTATATTTGTTTAGTTCTATTTCTGGTTTCTCTATTCTCTTCTCTGTGTCTGCCCCTTGGTTAGTACCAGACTGTATTATTGTAGCTAAAAAATAAGCCTTGAAATTGGGTAGACAGATTCTTCCCACTTTACTCCATTTTTTTCAAAAATTTCTTAGTTATTTTTGGTTCTTTCTGCTTTCCATATAAATTTCGGAATAAGTTTCTATATGTATATAGAAATTTTGTTGGGATTTGTATAGAAATTGCATTAAACCTGTATGTAAATTTGGGTATAAATGGCATCTTTTCTGTGTTGAGTCTCTAATGAACACAGTATGTCTCTTCCTTTAATTAGATTATCTTTGATTTATTTTGTGGCAGCTTTCATCATACACATTCTGTATGTGCTTTGTTGGATTTATACGTAAGCATTTGTTTTGATTGTAAGCATTGTTATTGTAAATGATACTTCATTTTTAATTTAGATACCCACCACATGATTAATTCTAGTGTATAGTTAGACCATTTTTATATGTTGATTTTCATAGGTTACATCTTTCATCATTAAGTACATTAACTGTACATTTTTTGTAAAAGTTTTTTCAAATTGAGGCAGTTCCTCCCTCATTTCTAGTTTTTTTGAGAGTTTTTATGAATGAATGTTGAATTTTGTTCAGTCTTTTTCTGCATTAACTAATATGATTGTGTGATCTACTTTTGCTTCTTAGGCTGCTAATGTGGTGAATTATGTTGATTGATTTTCAAATATTCAGTAAGTCTTGTATTCATGGATTAAACCCTATTTAATCATCACGTATAGTTCTTTTTATTTATTCCTAACTTCTATTTGCTAATATTTTCATTAGGATTTTTATATCTATATTCATAAAAGATATTGGTCTATACTTTTTATGCTATCTTCATCTGATTTTGGTATCAAGTTAATACTGACTTCATAAAATGAAGGTGAAGTATACCCACCACCTATACTCCCTGGAGGAGTTCATGTACCATATATATTTTTTTTCTTTAAACACCTCATAGAATTTATTAGTGGCCTGGCATGGTGGCTCATGCCTGTAATCTGAGCACTTTAGGAGGCAGAGGTGAGAGAATTGCCTGAGCCCGGTTCAAGATCAACCCAGGCAACTTGGGAGACCTTGTCTCTACAATAAATAAAAAAAATTAGCTGGATGTGGTAGCATGCGCCTGTAGTTCCGGCTACTTGGAAGGCTGAGGTGGAAGGACCTCCTGAGCCCAGCAGGTTGAACCTGCAGTGGCCATGAGCATGTTTCTGCACTCTACCCTGGGTGAAAAAGTGAGACTTCAACTAAAAAAAAAGTTCACTAGTGAAGCTATCTCCCCTGGAATTTTATTTTTCTAGAGTTTTTCTCCTATAAATTGAATTTCTTTAAAAGTAATAGGGCTATTTTAATTATCTTTCTTATATTTGGTTAATGTGGTTTTTTGTGCTTTTTGAGAAATGTATCTAAGTTGTCTAATTTATATATACTTGCTCCAAGTATTCCTTATCTTTCTTTTTTGTCTTCAAGGTTTGTATTAATATTGCATTCCTAATGTTGGTAATTTGTCTTTTTTCAGTCTTACTCAAGACTGCAATTAATTTCAATTTTGTTAATGTTTTCCAAGAACTGACTTTTTGGTTCTTTTTTTTTTTTATCCTATTATTTTTGCTTTAAATTTGGCCTCTTCTTAAAAGTAATGTCTGAGAAAAAAAAATCATTGGTCTTTGCTCTTTATTATTTCATTTCTTTTCCTTGTTTAGGGTTTATTTTACTCTTTATTTAGGTTCTTGAAGTGGGAGCTCAGATTATTAATTTGAGACCTTTCTTTCTTTCTTTCTTTCCTTCCTTCCTTTCTTTTTCTTTCTTTCTTTCTTTCTTTCTTTCGTTTCTTTCGTTTCTTTCTTCCTTCCTTCCTTCCTTCCTTTCTTTCCTTCTTTCCTTTCTTCCTTCCTTCCTTTCTTTCTTTCCTTCTTTCCTTCCTTCCTTCCTTTCTTTCCTTTCTTTCTTTCCTTCCTTCCTTCCTTCCTTCCTTTCTTTTTCTTTCTTTCTTTCTTTCGTTTCTTTCCTTCCTTCCTTCCTTCCTTTCTTTCCTTTCTTCCTTCCTTTCTTTCTTTCTTTCCTTCTTTCCTTCCTTTCTTTCCTTCTTTCCTTTCTTCCTTCCTTCCTTCCTTTCTTTCTTTCTTTCCTTCTTTCCTTCCTTCCTTCCTTCCTTTCTTTCTTTCTTTCCTTCCTTCCTTCCTTCCTTCCTTTCTTTCTTTCTTTCTTTCCTTCCTTCCTTCCTTTCTTTTTCTTTCTTTTGTTTCTTTCTTTCTTTCCTTTCTTCCTTCCTTCCTTCCTTCCTTTTTCTTTCTTTCCTTTCTTCCTTCCTTCCTTCCTTTCTTTCTTTCCTTCTTTCCTTCCTTCCTTCCTTTCTTTCCTTCCTTTCTTTCTTTCCTTCCTTCCTTCCTTACTTCCTTTCTTTCTTTCTTTCTTTCCTTCCTTCCCCTCCCTCCCTCCCTCCC
>NW_007249154.1:337515-352321 GCF_000164805.1 Carlito syrichta
TCCTGTTGGAATCTCACTCTATCATCCAGACTAGAGTGCAGTGGCACACTCATGGCCACTGCAGCCTCAACCTGCTGGGCTCAGGCAATCCTTCTGCCTCAGTCTTCCAAATAGCTGAAACTACAGGTGTGCACCACCACGCCTGACTAATTTTTTGCTTTATTGTGAAGATGAGGTCTTGCCAAGTCATCCAGGCTGGCCTCAAACCCCAGGACCCAGGCAGTCCTCTCACCCCACCTCCCAAAGTACACGGATTTGGGGTGTGAGCTACCACGCCTGACTGATTTGAGACTTTTCTTTTTCTTTTTTTTGAAAGCAAGATTTATTGAGAGGACAGGAAAGCTCCCATAGTGGGAGGGGACCCAAGAGGGTACCCTGATTTGAGACTTTTCTAATGTCAACATTAGGAGCACTGTTTTAGGTGCATTCCAATAAATTTGATGTTATCTTTGCATTTTTCTTTCTTAGATTTTCTTTTTTTGAACTAACACTAAGTTTTAATTATTGTATTAAACTATATACTTGTACTCATTAATAAATATATGTTTATCCCCTCTTCCCTGCTATCCTTTTGGCCTCCGGTAACCAGTGATACAGTTTTTTTAATCTGTTGGGCTGGCAAGCTGGGCATTGCAGATCCTGGAGCTGTACTGTCAGCCCAGGATCCACGTGATGGCCGGAAAGTCATGGCGACTGGATAGGGAACACGACAGCACCTGAGAGCCCGGGGATGTCAGCAGCTGCAGGGTCCCCTGAGAGTGTTGCAGCTCTGCTGGCTCAATGAGCCGGCAAGCCAGGCCTCGATAAGTGTTGGCTCAGTGGACTGGCAAACCAGACCTGGAGAAGTGTTGGCTCCATGGGCCGCCAAGCCAGGCCCTGAGAAGTGTGTAACTGTATTAGTTCTACTGCCCCATCAGGTCCATTGGCCGTCAGCTCCACTTTGCCGTTGGCTCCACCGCCAGTGTGGAGTCCAAGGTCTTAAGATCTTTAAGTCCAAGGTCTTTAAGTCCAAGATCTTTAAGTCCAAGGTCTTTAAGTCCAAGATCTTTATGTCCAGGGTCTTAAGATCTGGCAGTCTTCAGCTCCTGGGATCTTCAGCAGCACTTTAGGTCTGGGTTCTTGTCTCATGTGCAGAAGAATAAGGGTTACAAACAACCAGAGGGTAAGAAAGCAGGAATTTATTGAGAGGACAGGAAAACTCCCGGCAGTGGGAGGGGTCCCTAAGGGTTGTGGGTAGAGGGCCAAGTCTGGGGGTTTATATGGTCCTAGGAGTGAGCTGATTGGTTAGCATGTAGCACCCATCAGCTAAGGGTACCAAGGTGTGGTCTTGGAATTTCACCAGTTGGTAGAGGGTTGGAGGCCCATCAGAAAAAAAGCAAGCAAAGGACCTGGAAGTGGGTGTGTGCACTCCAGTCCGCAGGCTTGCAGGAAGTTCACTACCAGAGACCCACCCTATCTATCAGGTTCCTGTCTCTGCTCTCATTCCCCCTTCTGGAGTAATGACCCTAACTGCCATTAGGGAGTAGGGACAATGACCTGCTGATCATGGGCGTCATATGAGAACAGCAGCTAGGGATCCTCTGGAGGGTGATCTAAGGGTCTTCAGAAGTAGGAAGGTTCCATACAAGGTTCCATTTTCATCATCATCTGGAGTTTGATGGCCTCTAGGCAAGAAGAAACAAATTGTACAAGGAAGTTAACTATGCATGGATTGGACACAAGCAATACAACGAAAGGAGCTATTAAGGGAAAAGCCCATGTCCATATATTAGAAATCTCTAGAGAAGATAGAAAGGATTGTAACCAACTAGGTCCTGAGTCCATCTGTTCTCATAAAGTATCAATGGTTTTAATATTTTTTATGACTTACAGGTTTTCTTCCACCTGGGAGGAAGTATTAATCCATAAACAACACATTTCATTTAATAATGTGCATGTTCCTCCACATTCTGCCCTGAGCATATTCAATGCTTAATGGTTTTGTAAGACCATAGTAGCTAGCAAGTTAATAGATGTTTGTTGATTCTCAATAGCAGCTACTGTGGCTTTCCACCCTTGCTATACCATGAGGATGAGATTTAATATAGATTTTTCTAACAGGAGTATCCTAGCAAACCAAAAGAAACCTCTGGCAATGGAGTGTCCTAGTCCAGGTCTTTGTAGGACTGGGTGGTACAGGGCATGGCCTCCTAGATTACGTATATTATAGCTAGACATGTTAGTGCTGGGCAGAGAGGCCCTAAATCTCTGTTAACTATGTTGGCGCTATAGGGACTGTCCCAGGAAAGACCCTAAATTTAGAATATGCCCAGAGAAAGCAATTTGAGTCTGATTGAGGATCATCACCTTAAGAACAGAGGCCACTATTGTGCAAGCATCTTTTCATTGGTAAGGCAGAACCAAATAAAATCCATTACCACATAAAAAATCATACCCAGTTCTAGTTAAGAAAGAAGTCCTAGGCGGGCTCGGTGGCTCAGCCTGTAATCCCGCACCTTGGGAGGCTGAGGTGAGTGGATTGCTTGAGCCCACGGGTTCAAGACCCACCTGGGCAACTTGGCAAGACCTCATCTCTACAATAAATTAAAAAATTAGCTGGGTGTGGTAGCGCGCACATGTAGTTCCAGCTACTTGGAAGGCTGAGTTGGAAGGATCGCCGGAGCCCAGCAGGTCGAGGCTGCGGTGGCCGGTAGTGGCCACTGCACTCCAGTCTGGGCGACAGAGTGAGATTTCAACTCAAAAAAGAAAGAAAGAAGTCCTGATGGTTCCAAATGGAAATAACATCCCAGTGCCTATAGTTTCCTTTTGTTCATTAGAATCATGGGAACAGTCATGAGGAAAGTCCTCTTTGGATAACCTTAGCTGTTCCTGCTTGGTGTACTCCCAAGGGACCATTCCATTGTGTGTACAGGTTCTGCAGGCTTGATGATTAGGGTTATATGAACAGATTGTGCTCCAGAAAACTTTAGAGAGGATATTTCCAGGGCAGGAATCATAATGCGTAGTGTTACATATACCCCAGGACTCAATAATTCCAGTGTGTTGACAAATTAGGATGAGCCAGCCAAAGGGGCTGGTGATATGATGATAGGTGTCAATATAATCTACCAAATCATGATAATCAGTTATTGGGATGTTCTTCCCATTTGGAACCATCAGGGCACCTTCCTTTCTTCACAATGGTATTCTGAGTACTCTTCCAGGTTAGCAGAAGCAACTTCTGAACTCCAGGCTTTCACTCCAATATGATGGATCCAGGAATCTATTCCAGGGACTTTTACTGCTGAAGGAGTGGAAAGAAAAACAGTGTAGGGTTCTTCTCAATCTGGACCCAAAGAAGTGGATAGAGAGGGATGGATCTTTACCAGTACTAAGGCTCCTGGGTTAAACAGGGTTGACTCTAGTTTTTGAGGTTGGGCTTCTATTTGTCTTAATTCTTGTTGAAAGTAGGCCAAGGAAGTAACATACTTAGTTAAGTTTAAGATCTCCTGATCTAGCCAGAGGTCAGTGGTTAAGAAAAGTCGTCTATATACCATTTCAAAGGGCTTAGCCCCAGTTTTGATGAAGTATTCCTAATACATAGTAGAGCGATGAGAAGAAGAGTGGACCAGGGGAGATGAGTTTCCTGTGACAGCGTTTTGAGGTGTCTTTTGATGATGTCTTTCCTTTTTTCCACTTTCTCTGATGATTGTGGTCTCCAAGCACAATACAGATTATATTGTATACCTAATGCCTTTGAGACTGCCTGGGTGACGGCTGCTTTGAATGAGGGGCTATTGTCACTCTGGAAGTATTTAGGTCATCCAAAGCAAGGAGTTATTTCATTGAGCAGTGTTTTTTATCAACTTGGAGAACTCTGTCTGACACGGAAATGCTTCTACCCGGTTAGTGAAGGTATCTACCCATACTAGGAGATACTGGATACCTCTTACTTTTGCCATATGTATAAAGTCTATCTACCAGTCTTCCTGGGTAACTTCCCTTTCTTTGCATTTTAGGGGGAAGAATTCACCTATTAAGGGGGTTATTTGCAAGGCAAATCTCACAAGTGTTAACAACTTGTTTGACTGTTTCTTGTAGATTTTTACCTGAAAACAGCCTTCGGGTTAGTTGAAAAATTTTGTCCCTTCTGAGGTGAAAAGTCTGATGGAGCTTTTTAAGAATCTTCCATTAGCAGGAGGTTGGTAAATGAAGTTTACCATCCTCCAGTTGCAGCCATCCTGGAGGCTGAAAAGTGTATCCCCAAGAATTAGGCCATTCTGTCTCAATGGGAGAATATTAGGGCTTTATTTCTGTCAAGGGTCCCTCCCAAATTAGAGGGGCCTCAAGTGGATCAAAAACCTGAGTTCTCCTCGCTGCTAACTTGGCTGTTTGATCCACTAATCCATTTCCTTCCGCTATTTTGTCTGTTCCCTTCTGGTGGTCTTTACAAAGTATCACCGCCACTTTACTGAGGAAAGAAGACCAAAGACAATCATTTGTCAATTTCCTGATGGTATTTAATAGGAGATCCATTAGCTGTGAGAAAATATCTCTCTTGCCAAATAGCGGCATGGGCATAGAGGACTAAAAAGGATACTTTACAGTGAATATCTATACTTTACTGCTTGGAGTCAGTATAGATGTTCACCAATTTCCCTTTACTCAATTTGAGTGCCCATGTAAGGGCAATTAATTCAGCTAGTTGAACACTTGTATTCAAGGAGAGAGGCATGCTTTCCACAACATCATTGAGAGTGACTGCTGCGTACCCTGCCTTACAGATCCCTTGTTCTACAAAAGAACTTCTATTAGTAAAGAGAATCCAGTCTGGGTTTTCTAAAGGGGTTTATTTTAAGTCCTCTCTGGCTGTATACGTTTGTACTGCCACCTGTTCACAATCATATTCACATTCCCCATCATCTTTGAGGAGAAAGGTGGTTGGGTTCAGAGAAGAGCATGGTTTTAACTGCAGATCCTTCTAATAATAAGGCCAGATATTTAAGTAAACAAGAGGTCTCTCCAGCTACAACTGAGGGGTTGGGAAAAGTTTCAGGTTAAAAGCTGACCTGAGAGGCCCCTTAAAATTGTGCTGAGAGAGGAGACCTAGATTGGAGAGAACAGCCAGGGAAGCGCCAGTGGCCAAGAGAAAGTTTACCTTCCTCCCTTCATTCTCCAGAATGACCTGGGGCTTCTGTATACTAATGGCAATTAGAGGCAGAGAGGCGAGTCCCAGGTTCATCTGTCCTGCTGGACCATTTGTCAGGTCAGTTCTGGACCTGATGACATGTGCCTCCAGGGACAGTCCACCTTCCGGTGGTCTCCCTCACAGACTGCACAGTGTCTCAGTGGCTTTGACTTTCTCCTGCTGGAAGGGTAGTGTCTCCCTGGTTCACCACAACTGTTGCAGGCTATAGGAGCATCTTGAGAATTCTAGGGTATGTAAGCCTGTAAGGCAGCCACTAGAACTCTTGCCTTTGTATTGTGTCTCCTCTCTTTTTTCTGAGCCTCTTTCTTATCCTTATTATAAAAGACCGAGGTGGCTACTTTCTGGAGATTCTCTTAAAGTACTTTCTGGTCCTATGGTCTGCTTCTGCAACTTCCTCCTGATATCTGGAGCTTCCTGAGTAATAAACTTGTCTTTTAGGATTAGTTGACTTTAGACTGATTCAGGACCTAGAGAGGTATGCTTAACTAAAACTTCTCTTAGTCTTTCCAGAAAGGCTGAGGGATTCCAGTTGGCCCCCTGGTCTTTCATGAATAGCTTAGAATAATTGAGAGGTTTAGTTCTAGTCCTCCTCAAGCCTTCTAGTATGCACACCAGGAAATATTTCCTCCTCCATTCTCCCAGGTTGCCATTGGGGTTCTATTTAGGATCTTCCAGTGGTACTGCTGATATTCCATTTGGATAAGACTCCTTCCCTTCTCTGGCCCTATATGAAATGCAAAAGCTTGTCTCGAAACTTCTCTGCCACTTGTAAGGCTGCTTGTTTCTCAGTGGTCATTAGGATCTGGCTTAAGAGCAATATAACATTCTTCCAGGAGAGCTCAAATACTTGTGTTAAATTCTGGAAAGCATATATATACTTGTCAGGGTCATCTGAGAACCTGCCAAGAACTTTCTTAATTTGTTTCCAAGTCTCATAGGGAAAGGGTACCGTACTTTATTAGGGCCATATTCACCAAGCATCTCTTGCAGGGGTATAAGTAACACAGGCACTTGTCTAGGGCGAGGGTTTTTAGAATGAGACAGGTTTGAATTATGAGGAGGACCTGAATAAGGGGGGCAGGATGGACTAGGAGGAGTGGTCTCAGGAGCTGATGCCTTCCCCAGAGGTACATCTGGGATTGGCATCCCCAGTCCATTGGGCCCATCCCTTGAAATGACTGCTAGGAGGGCTGAATCAATTCTACAGCATTGACAATGGTGCAGGTTTTTCCGTAATGCAAAAAAGGCTTGTACATATGGGACTTCGGACCGTTTGCCCTGACATCTACAGAAATTGTCTAACTGCAAGATTGTATTGTAATTGATACTTACCTCTAGAGGCAATGTGTCACCATCTTACAACTTATAATTTGGCCACACTTGGGTGCAAAATAATTTAAAACACTTTTTCTTCAGGGTTCGAGGATCAAAGTAGTTCCAGTGTCTCAGGATGCACTCGAGGGGAGTGCACACTGCAGATGACTTGTTACCCATCTGAAAAGAGAAGAAGCGAAAGAAAGTCATTCCTTAACTTTCCCTCCTCCAACCAATATGAGTGAATAAGGATTGAAGAAAAGAGAGCGTTTCCTCACTTTCCTGTTCTTCTCTGCTCATGGCATTCCCTCAGGTGCTAGTGTGACATACACCCAAGTGTAGTGGAAAGGTACCAGGTCAGCAGGATTAGTCATGTTTGCCTAAAAGCATTGTGCCTGTCCTTCATTCTGTCAACTGTGCCTCTGGATTTTTCAAACCTAGTGTAGTACCCCCTCATCCAGATTAAGTCTTCAAAAAGACCTTGGAACAATTGTGTTTGGGAGTGGGATTCTGACGGAGGAAGGTTTTCCTGGGACCTTCCATGAACCTCTGGCCAGTAGACCCAGGCTGCAATATCCATATTACCAGGAGAATTACTTTCCAAACAAAGCCTTCTTCCCTGGGAAGGGATTACTCGTTTGGAAACATGAAAGTGTCTGTTTAGATTAATCGAGAACAGTCCCTGATGGACTCTGAAAAGACTAAACCCACAGTCAACAGGGCATCTCTAACATAGAGCTTGCACAGTCTGATTCTAATAAAGCCAGGATTTGGGGTATCCAAGTTTCCAGACATAGAGCCAACAAAGTGCCTTCAAAGGGAAAAGTCTGCCTTCATTCAAAATTTGCCTACCCATAGAGTCTCCAAACTTACCGACTAGACTCTATATGCTAGGGTGTAACCATGGAGCCAGATTCTCCTTTAGACAAAAGAAAGAGTGGGGGCTTAACTTAAAAAGATGCCTCCCAAAAGAACAGCTTCTCATATTCACCGGATTATGATGATTCCTAACATGGTGGAAAAACAAAACCAACGCTTCCTACCCTTTGCCTCTTGGAAACAACAAACACATGTTGTTCTGAGCTATTTTCTAAAAAGGATCAGGCCAGCTACCAATACTGCTTAGTAATGCCATCTCCCTGAGCTGCAAAAACACCCATGACATTGAGCACCAAGTGGGGATGGTAGCCACTGGCAATCCTGAACAGAAGAAAATGTTATAGGAAAGGCTGAAGAAAGTTTGATAGGAATGCTGAGGACAAGAAGTCTCAGAAATGAAAGGGATAGGTATGCTTAAACTCACCCTTCTTTCAAACTCTGGATGGACTCCCAAGAAATGAGACGGTTTTTTCTCCAGTTGACTGGAGAACTGGGAGTTGCAGTTCCTGGAGTGGTACTGTCAGCCTGGGATCATGCGGTGACTGGGAAGTGATGGCATCTGGATGGGAAATGTGACAGCACCTGAGAGCTCGATGAGCCAGCAAGCCAGGCCCCAAGAAATGTTGGCTCAATGGGCTGGTGAACCAGGACCAGAGAAATTTTGGCTCGATGGTCCAGCAAGCCAGGCCCTGAGAAGTATCGCAGCTCTTAAGTTTGGAAGCCCCATCAGCTCCGTCGGCTGTGAGCTCTACTCCACCATCAGCTCTGTCGGGGCCCGGCTGCCAGCTCCACTGTTGACTCCACCAGCTCCACCTGCTTTGCCGGCTCTGCTGGCTCTGTCACCTGGCAAGCCAGCTGCAGGGGTGTGCAGCTCTTCAAGTCCTGCAGTCTTCAAATCCTGCGATCTTCAGCTCTGGCAATCTTCAGCAGCTCTTCGGGTCCGGGTTCTTGTCTCATACCCAAGAAGAATAAGGGATGCAGACAACCAGAGGGTGAGAAAGCAGGAATTTATTGAGAGGACAGGAAATCTTCTGGCAGCAGGAGGGATCCTGAAGAGTTGCCAGTGGAGGGTCGAGTCTAGGGGGTTTATGTAGTCCTAGGAGTGAGCTGATTGGTTAGCACTTAGCGCCCATCACCTGAGGATACCAAGGTGTGGTCTTGGAATTTCGCCAGTCGGGAGAAGGTTGGGGAGGGCCAATCAGAAAAAAGTGTGCAAAGACTGAAGTTCACAGACCTGGAAGTGAATGTGTTCATTCCAGTCCAAGGAGTTTGCAGGAGAAGTTTATTACCGGCGACCCGCCCTATCTGTCTGCCTATCAGATTCTTAGCGGTCTCTTCTCTCACCACCAGCCTATTTTCTGTGTTCATGAAATTCACTTTTTTACCTCCCACATAAGAGTGAGAACATGCAATATTTGTCTTTCTGTACTTAGCTGATTTCACTTACCATAATGACCTCCAATTCCATCCATGTTGCTGCAAATGACATTATTTCATTCTTTTTATGGCTGGATTTTATGTAATTGTGTACATTCAATACATTTTCTTTATCCATTTTCCATTGGTGGGCACTTAGGTTGATTCCATATTTTGGCCATGTGAATAGTGCTGCAATAAGCATGGGAGTGCAGATGTCTTTTCAATATATTGATTTTCTTTCTTTTGAGCATATGAGAGGGTACCAAAAAACCCCAGAATTGAGCCAGGCTCGGTGGCTCAGCCTGTAATCCCACGTCTTTGGGAGACTGAGGTGAGTGGATTGCCTAAGCCTGCGGGTTTGAGACCCGCCTGGACAGCGAGACCTCATCTCTATAATTAATCAAAAAATCAGCCAGGCGGTGGTAGCGTATGCCTATAATTCTGGCTACTTGGAAGGCTGAGGCGGAAGGATCGCCGGAGCCCAGCAGGTTACATGTTTAAACTTCAGTCACCTTCAGAGTACTCTCTGAGGCAGTACACCTATTGAGACACCTTTTCCACTGCTCAAAACAGTTTTTGAATTCATCAATTCTGATGCCTTTCAGTGCTTCTGCTGTTTTTGTTTCACTTCTTTCACATTGGCAAAATATTTTCCATTGTGGACTATTTTTTTTCTGGGGAAACTAAAAAAGTCTGTCAAGGATGAGACCAGTGAATAGGGAGGCTGTGGCACAGAGGTCTTGCCATTTTTGGTCAAAAATTGAGGTAAATAGTGCAGTGTAGACAGGTTGTTTGTGTGAATCACCCATCATAAAATGGGCAGACACACTGAAAGAAATCTCAAAAAAAAAAATTCACTGAAGCTGAACGCAACCTCTCATGATAACACTAGCTGGTACACTAATGCCTATGGGTTCCTAGAACACTTACTGAGCAGGGAAAACCTGTACTATAAAGGGCCCACCCTTCAAAAATAATTCTGAGTTTGTTTGTTTTTTGGTCCCACCTGGAGTACTCAGTGGTGGAACTGCTAGATTATGTGGAAGTTCTATTTTTAGATTTTTTAGGAGCGTCCATATTGGTTGTACTAATGTACGTTTCCACCAACTGTATACGAGGGTTTCCCTTTTTTTGCATCCTCACCAGTATCCATTATTGCCTATCGTTTGATAAAAGCCATTTTAACTGGAGTGAGAGAGTATCTCATTGTAGTTTTGATTTGCATTTCTCTGATGATTAGTGGTGTTGCCTATCTTTTCATATATTAGTTGGCCATTTGTATGTCTTCTTTTGAAAATTGACTATTCAGATAAGTTGGGTTATATGATTTTTGTTTATTTGTTTTGTTTTGTTTTGCTGCTGAATTGTTTGAGCTCCTTATAGATTATGGTTATTAATTCCTTGTCAAATGGGTAATTTGTACATATTTTCTCCCATTCTGCATGTTGTCCTTAACTTGATTGTTTCCTTTGCTGTGCAGCAGCTTTTTAACTTGATATATTCCCATTTGTTTATTTTTGCTTCTTTTGCTTTTGGGGTCTTCCACAAAAAGCTTTTCCCAGACCAATATCCTGGAGCATATACACAATGTTTTCTTCTAGTCGTTTCATAATTTTAGATCTTAGACTTAACTCTTTAATTCATTTTTATTTGACTTTTGGGGAAAAAAGAGTCTAGTTTCATTCCTCTACATACGGTTATTCAGTTTTCCAAGCACCATTTTATTTGTTTGTTTGTTTGTTTGTTTGTTTATTGAGTCAGAGTCTCACTCTGTCGCCCAGGCTAGAGTACAGTAGCATGCTCACGGCCACCCCAGTGTCAAACTGCTGGGCTTAGACGATCCTTGTGCCTCAGCCTTCCAAGTAGCCGGAACTACAGGCGCGTGCTACCACACCTGGCTAAGTTTTTGATATATTGTAGAGATGAGGTCTCACCAAGTTGCCCAGGCTGGTCTTGAACCCCTAGGCTCAGGCAATCCTCTCATCTCAGCCTCCCAAAGTGCTGGGATTACAGGCTTGATTCCATATTCCAAAATATAGAATCAACCTAAGTGCCCACCAATGGAAAATGGATAAAGAAAATGTATTGAATGTACACAATTACATAAAATCCAGCCATAAAAAGAATGAAATACAGTTTATTGAAGAGACTACCCTTTTCCCATTGTATATTCTTGGTACTTTATCAAATATGAGTTGGCTGTCAATATGTGAATTTACATCTGGATTTTCTATTCTGTTCCATCTGTCTGTGTGTATGGTTTTATATGTGTACAATACTGATTTGGTTATTATAGTTTTGTAGTAAATTTAGCTGTCAGATAGTGTAATGCCTCAAACTTTGTTGTGTTTTTTTTGTTCAAAATTGCTTTTGCTATGTAGGGGCTTTTGTGGTTTTATATACATTTTATAATTTTTTTCTATTTATGTGAAGAATTCCATTGATATAGGATTGCATTAAATTCACAAATTGTTTTGGGTAGTATTGTCATTTTAACTGTATTAATTTTTTTAATTCATGTGCATGGAATATGTGTCTGTGTCCTCTTCAATTTCTTTCATGATGTTTTATAATTTTCCTTATATAGATCGTTCACTTCTTTGGTTACATTGATTCCTGGGTATTTTATATTCTTTTTAGCTATTGAAATGGGATTGCTTTCTTGACTTGGTTTTCATATGTTGTTGGCATATATAAATGATAATGATTTTAGTATGTTGCTTTTATGTCCTACATCTTTACTGAATTTATTTATCAGTTCTATGAGTTTTTTGGTTGAGTCTCTAGCTTCTCCTAAGTATAAGAGCATGTTATTTCTGAACAAGGCAAATTTGATTTCTTCCTCGACAACTTGAATTATGTTTATTTCTTACTTTTGCCTAACTGCTCTGTCCAGGACTTCTAATACTCTATTGAGTAAATGTGCTAAAAATGAGCATCCTTTTTTTGTTCTGGATCTTATAAGAAGGCTTTCAGTTTTTCAGTGTAATGTTTGCTATGGTTTGTCATATATGGTCTTTATTTGAGGTATGTTTCTTCTATACTCAGTTTGATGAAGGTTTTTAATCATAAAATAATATAGAATTCTTTGGAATGCTTGCAAGCATCTATTGAAATAATCATACAATTTTTTCTCTTGGTTCTGTTAATGGGATATATCACATTTATTGACTTGCAAATGTTGACCCGTCCTTGCATTCCTGGGATGAATCCTACTTGATCATGGTGATTGATTTTTTTAATGTGTTATTGAATTCAGTTTACTAATATTTTGTAGAGAATTTTTGCATCTGTCTTCATGAAGGATATTATCCTGCAATTTTCTTTTTTTGTTTTGTTCTTGTATGGTTTTGATGTTTGGGTGATGCTGACTTTATAAAATGAGTTTGGAAGTATTTCCTCCTCTTCAATTTTCTTGAAGAGTTTGAGAAGACTTGTCCTTTCTTCTTTTAATGTTTGATAAAATTCAATAATGAAACCATCAGGGCCTGGGCACTTATTTGAGTTTTTATTGCGACTTGTAATTGATTTATTAAGGTTTTCTATTTCTTCATTGTTCAATCTTGGTAGATTTTATGTGTCCAGGAATGTATCGTTTTCTTCTGGGTTTTCCAATTTGTTTACATATAGTTGTTCATAATAACCTCTAATGATCCTTTGTATTTCTGTAATCTCATTTGTTATGTCTCCTTTTTAATTTCTGATACTATTTATGTGTCTTTTCTCTTTTTTTCTTAATGTAGCCACAGGTTTTTTAATTTTGTAAACAAAAGGTAAACCTTTTCAAAAAATACAATTTTATTTAATTATTCTTCTGTAGTATTTTTTCAGTCTCAGTTTCATTTATTTCTAGTCTGATTTTTATTATTTTCTTCTTTCTGCCTATTTTGGGTTTGGTTTATGGTTGCTTTTGCAGTTTCTTGAGGTGTATCATTAGGCTATTGAAGTTGTTCTGCCTTTTTGATGTAAGTATTTATTGCTATAAATCTTTTTAGTACTTTTTTTTTTTTTTACCATATCCCATAGATTTCGGTGTGTTGTATTTTCGTTTTCATTTGTTTCAAGAGATTTTTTTTCCCTTCTTAATTTCTTCATTGACACGTTGGTCATTCAGCAGCATGTGATTCAATTTCCATCTGTTTATATATTTTCCATGACTCCTCTTGCTACTGCTTTTTAGGTTTATTACATTGTGGTCAGAAAAGATATTTGGTATGAGTTTTACTTTTTTGACTTTGTCCATACTTGCTTTTTGGCCTCAGGTATGATCTATCTGAAGAATGTTCCATGTGCTGATGAATAAAATGTGTATTCTGCAGTAATTGGGTGAAGTGATTTGTAAGTGCCAGTTAGGCCTGTTAGGTGTAATGTGTAGATTAACTCTGATGATGCTTTGCTGATTTTTTGTCTGGATTATCTGTCCTTTACTGAGAGTAGGGTGTTAAAGTCCCTACTATTTTTGTACTACTGTCTGTCTCTTCCTTTAGATCTATTAATGTTTGCTTTATATATTTGGAAGCTCCAGTGTTGAGTGCCTATTTATAATAGTTGTATCCTTTCCTGAATTGACCCCTTTATCATTATGTAGTGACCTCCCTTGTCTACTTTACAATCTTTGATTTGTAGTGTATTTTATCTGAGTATAGCTACTCCTGCTTTTTTTTTAATGCCTGTTTAGCTCCCACATATAAGTGAGAACATGTGGTGTTTGCTTTTCTGTTTCTGAATCACTTCACTTAAGATGATGATCTGCAGCTCCATCCATATTGCTGCAAAGCACATGATTTCATTCATTTTTTATGGCTGCATAGTATTCCATGGTGTGTGTGTGTGTGTGTTGTGTGTGTGTGTGTGTGTGTACCACTTTTTCTTTATCCAGTCAATTGCTGGTGGGCACTTAGGTTGGTGCCATGATTCTGCTATTGTGAATAGTGTTGCACAAGTATGGGTATCTTTTTTATACATTGATTTCTTTTCTTTTGGGTAGATCCCTAGTAATGGGATTGCTAGATCAAATGGTAATTCAATTTTTAATTCTTTGAGAAATCTCCATATAATTTTCATAGCAGTTGAACTAATTTACAGTCCCACCACAGTGAATGAGCATTCTCTTCTCTTTGCTACCTGCCACATTTGTTCTTTGACTTTCTAATAATAGCCATTCTGACTGATTTAAGGTGATATCACACTGTGGTTTTAATTTGCATTCCTCTGATGATTAGTGATGTTGAGCATTTTTTCATATGGTTTTTGTCTTGTGTGTCTTCTTTTTTTTTTTTTCTTTGAGTTGGAGTCTCACTCAGTCGCCCAGACTGGAGTGCAGTGGCCACTCCCGGCCACCGCAGCCTCAACCTACTGGGCTCCGGCGATCCTTCCACCTCAGCCTTCCAAGTAGCTGGAACTACAGGCGCGCGCTACCACACCCGGCTAATTTTTTTTGATTTATTGTAGGAATGAGGTCTCACCAAGTTGCCCAGGCGGGTCTCAAACCCGCGGGCTCAGGCAATTCACTCACCTCGGGCTCCCAAAGTGTGGAATTACAGGCTGAGCCACCGAGCCCAGCCTGTGAGTCTTCTTTTAAGAGAAGTCTGTTCTAGCAAGAACCTGGAACCAACCACGCTGTCCATCAAAAGAGGACTGGATTAAAAAAAATGAAGCCAGGCTCGGTGGCTCAGCCTGTAATCCCGCGCCTTTGGGAGGCTGAGGTGAGTGGATTGCCTGAGCCCACAGGTTCGAGACCTCCTGGGCAGCAAGACCTCATCTCTATAATAAATAAAAAAAATCAGCTGGGCGTGGTAGAGCATGCCTGTTTGTTATTCCGGCTACTGAGAAGGCTGAGGTGGAAGGATTGCCAGAGCCCAGCAGGTCGAGGCTGCAGTGGCCGGGAGTCGCCACTGCACTCCAGTCTGTGCGACAGAGTGAGACTCCAACTCAAAAAAAAAAAAATTTGGTACATATACACAATGGAATTCTATACAGCCATAAAGAAGAACAAAATCATGAATT
>NW_007249154.1:352341-398697 GCF_000164805.1 Carlito syrichta
ACAATAGCAAGAACCTGGAACCAACCATGCTGTCCATCAAAAGTGGACTGGATTAAAAAAATGTGGTACATGTACATGATGGAATACTACCCAGCCATAAAAAAGAACAAAATCATGAATTTCGCAGCAATCTGGATGGAACTAGAGTCGATAATACTGAGTGATCTCTCACAGAAACAAAGATCTGAGTATCACATGTTCTCACTCATATAGTGGACCTTGAACATCTACCATAATACTATAAAAAAAGGACTGACAGTAGTGGGAAACAATGGGGGGGGTAGGGAGGGGAAGGGAGGTGGGACTAATGGTAGTCAATGTCTGGGGATGGGGAGACACCCCTTATTAACAAGGGTGCCTGAATGATGCACATTTGTATACCTAACCCTTAACTGTACCCCACAATTTTATAATAAAAATATGTTTTTTAAAAAAAGAGATGTCTATTCCTGTCTTTTGTCCACTTTTTAATGAGGTTATTTGTTTTTTTAGTGCTGAGTTGAGTTCCTTGCAGATTCTAAATATTAACACTTTGAGGCATAATTTGAAAATATTTTCTTTCATTTAGTAAGTTTTCTGTTCACTCTGTTGATTATTCCTTTTGCTGTGCTGAAGCTAAAGTTTAATTAAGTGTCTTTTGTCTATTTTTGGTTTTATTGCCCTTGTTTTGGGGTTCTTTGTCATAGATTCTTTGCCTAGGTCAATGTCCAGAAGAGTATTTCCTAAGTTTTCTTCTAGGGTTGTTATAGTTTTAGGTCTTACATTTAAGTATTTAATCCATCTTGAGTTAATTTTTGTATATGGTGAGAAATTGGAGTCCAGTTTCATTTTTCTGCATGTGGCTAGCCAATTTTCCCAACAACATTTATTGAATAGAGTATCTTTTTTTCATTGTTTATTTTTGTCAGCTTTGTCAAAGATCAGTTGATTGTAGAAATGTTTTTATTTTTGGTTCTCTATTCTGTTCCATTGCTTAATCTGTCTATTCTTGTGCCACTATCATTCTGTTTTAGTTACTATAGCCTTATAGTATAATTTTGAAGTCAGGTAGTGTGATGGCTCTGCAGTTGTTCTTTTTGCTTAGAATTACTTTGGCTATTTAGGCTGGGTTTTTTTGTTTGTTTCATGTAAACTTTAAGATTTCTTTTTTTTAGTTCTGTTAATAACAAAGTTGCTGTTTTGATTAGGATTGCATTGATCCATAGATTGCTTTGGGCAGTATGTTCATTTTAATTATATTGATTCTTCCAATCCATGAACATGGGATGTTCTTTTATTTGTTTGTGTCCTCCCCAATTCTTTCATCTGTGTTTTGAAATTCTCCTTGTAGAGATCTTTCACCTCCTTACCTAGGTGTATTCCTAGGTATTTTATTTTTTTGTGTCTAGTGTGAATGGGATTAAGCTCTTGATTGGTTCTTGACTTGAGCATTGTTGGTGTATAGGAACATTACAGAATTTTATACATTGATTTTGTATCCTGAGAGTTTACTGAAACCATTTATAAGATCTAGAAGTTTCTTGGAGGAGTCTTTATGATTTTCTAGGTGTACAGTCATTTCATCTGTGAACTGGGATAGTCTGACTTCCTTCTTGCTGATTTGGATGCTGTTTATTTCTTTCTCTTGCCTGTTTGCTTTTGCTAGGACTTCCAGTATGATGTTGAATAAGAGTGATGGTGTGGACTTGTCTGTCATGTTCCTGCTCTGAGGGAGAATGTTTTCAACTTTTCCCTGTTAAGTATGATGTTAGATATGAGTTTGTCATATATAGCTCTTATTATTTTGATATATGTTCCTTCAGTGCCGTTTGTTGAGGGTTTTTACCATGAAGGGATAATGGATTTTGTCAAATACCTCTGCAACTATTAAGATGATCATATAGTTTTTATTTTTGCTTCTGTTTATGTGACGGATTACGTGTATTGATTTGCAGTTGTTGAACCTTCCTTGAATCCCTGGAATAAAACCCACTTGGTCGTGATGGATAATTTTTTTGATGTGCTGTTCAATTCAGCCTTGAATTGAATTTTGTTAAGGATTTTAGCATCTGTATTCATCAGGTAAATAGGCCTGTAGTTTCCTTTTTTCTTATGCCCTTGCCTGATTTTGGTATTAGTGTGATACTGGTTTCATTGTATGAGTTAAGGAGGAGTCCCTTGTCTTCGATTTTCTGGAATAGTTTCAGTAGTATTGGTACCAACTCTTCTTTATATGTCTGATAAAATTCGACTGTAAATCTGTCTTCCCCTGGGAAGTTTTTGTTGTTGTTGGGAGTTTTTTTCGTTTTTTTGTTTTTATTACTTATTATTTTCATTGCTCATCATTGGTCTATTCAGGGTGTCTATTTCTTCCTGGTTTAGTATTAGGAGGCTGTATATTTCCAGGAATTTGTCCATTTCACCTAGGATTCCAGTTCGTTGCCTTAGGGGTATTCATAGTAGTCTCTGATTATCTTTTTTATTTCGGTAGTATGTCACCTCTTTCATTTCTGATTGAATCTATTTGTTTTTCCTCTTTTTCATGGTTAGTCTAGCTAGAAGTCTTTCAATTTCATTTATCCTTTCAAAAACAACTTTTTGATTCGTTGATCCTTTGTATCATTTTTTTGGGCCTCAGTCTCATTAAGTTCTGCTCTGATCTTTGTTATTCCTTTTCTTCTGCAAGCTTTAAGTTTAGATTGTTCTTGTTTTTCTAGTCTTTGAGGTACAAGGTTAAGCTCTAAATTTCTGATCTCTCTATCTTTTGGATGTAGACTTATTATGCTATAAACTTAGAACACTCAGGACTGTTTTTGCTATGCCCCAGAGGTGTTTTATATTATGTCATTATTTTTAATTGTTATTTTAATTGTATGAACATCAGTGGGTTTTTTTTTTTTTCCAGAATGAAGAACTCCCTTTTCTTATAAGACAGGTCTGTCAGTTTTTATTTATCTGGGAAAAACTTTATCCCTCCTTCGTATTTGAAGGATAACTTTGCTTGATACAATATTATTGGATGGCAATTCAATTCTTTGAGCACTTGGAAAATGTAGTTCCACTCCCTTTTGACATATATTGTTTTTATTAAGAAGTCTGTTGCCAGGCAAATCGGAGCTCCTTTATATTTTATTTGCTTCTTTTATCTTGCTACTTTTACATGTCTTTCTCTGTCCTTGACCTTTGAGAATGTAATTATTATATGACATGGGCTAGTTTTATTTGAAGAAAATGTGTCTGTCTGGTGTCCTCTGACCTTCCTATACTCATATATTTGTATCTTACTCAAGTTTTGGAAAGTTTTCTGTTGTTATTTCTTTGAATAAGCTTTTTACCCTTTGCTCTATTCTGTATGATATTGAAGATACATGGAAACATGACATTATACATTTGCAAAAACTCATAGAACTTTATACCATACAGAATGCTTAATATGTACAAATTGCAGTTGACAGATCCCAGAAAAAAATGAGGACTCTGCCAAAAGAATTTAAACGTAATACAAAATAAATGAAACAATCTCATGCAGGGGGAACGTACTGATCTAAATAACCATAACCCCAGTCTTACCAAGACAAACTATCATACAATCTCCCATACTGGGCATTCTCCAGAAAACTACTTATCAAAGTTGTCAAGGTCATCAAAAACAAGGAAAGTCTAAAAGATGATCACTACCAAGAAGAGTATATGGAGACAGGACAGCTAAATGCAATTTGGTAATATAAACAGAATCTTGGAACAGGAAAAGGACATTATGTAAAAAGTAAGAAATATTAACAAACTATGGGCTTTAGTTAATAATAATGTATCAATATTAGTTCATTAGTTGCATCAAATGTACTGTAATAACATAAGCTGCTATAGGGGAAACTGGGTGCACAGTATATGGGAACTCTCTATACTACTTTCTACATTTTTCTGTAAACCTAATACTGTTCTTAAAAATGAAGTATTTAGTCGGGCTCAGTGGCTCAGCCTGTAATCCCATGGCTTTGGGAGGCTGAGGTGAGTGGATTGCCTGAGCCCGCGGGTTCAAGACCCGCCTGGGCAGCAAGACCTCATCTCTACAATCAGCCGGGCATGGTAGCGCGTGCCTGTAGTTCCAGCTACTTGGAAGGCTGAGGCGGAAGAATCGCTGGAGCCCAGCATGTTGAGGCTGCGGTGGCCGGGCGCACCCACTGCACTCCAGTCTGGGCGACAGAGTGAGACTCCAACTCAAAAAAAAAAAAAAAATGAAGTATTTTATTAATAACAGTAATCAGTTAATTTTAGAGGCATATTCTTTACATCCAAGGAACAAATCCAATATTACATAAACTGTTCCTAAGTATAGTAGAACAGTAAACATTTCCCAATTCATATTATGAACCTAGGGTATTCTTATTACCAAAACCAGAAAAGGATAGTAGAAAATAGGGAAAATATAGGCTAATTTCCATTGTGGGCATAAATGTAAAAACTCTAAAAGTAAAATATGAGCATACCAAATCCAAAAGTATATTAAAAAATTGATATATGACCAAGATAGATTTATCTCAAGGACGCAAATATGGTTCAACATTAGCTAATTGATACACATAAGTCAACATATTAACAAATTAAAGGGAAAAAATCATATGGCATTCTCAATTTATTTATAAAAAGCATTTGATAAAATTCTACACCTATTTTGGATAACAACTTTAAGCAAGCTAGGATTAAAAGAGAACTTTCTTAATCTGATAAAGCAAATATAGTTAATAATTACATATTATTAGTACTCTCTTTAAAGTTAGAAGATAGAGTCCAACTATAATTCTATTCAACTTTGTACAAAATAAAAGAAAAAAATGGTACAAGCATTGAAAAGGACAAAACTTTATGATTATCTGTATGAAAACTTACTTTAAAAATCAGTCGTTTTTCAGAACCAGTGGAAGAGTTCTTCAAGTTTGTTGAATATAAGATCAAGGTATGTCTGGGTTTGGTGGCTCAGTCTGTAATCCCAGCACTTTGGGAGGCCTAGGTGAGTGGATTGTCTAAGCCTACCCACAGGTTCAATACCAACATGGGAAACTTGGCGAGACCTCATCTCTACAATTTAAAAAAAAAAAATTAGCCAAGTATGGTAGCGCACACCTATAGTTACAGCTACTTGGAAGACTGAGGCAGAAGAATCCCAAGTAGGTTGACGCTGGGGTGGCTGGGAGTGTGCCACTGCACTCCAACCTGGGTGATGAATTGAGACTCAAAAAAAAAAAAAAAAGATCAAGATATGTCAATTGCTACTCTATAAAACAAAAATGTATTTTTTTAGAGGGAGCCATTTTCAGGGTTTATTTCACAATGTTGATATTGTAACCTTAGCACAATTTTCTGAGCTTTCCTTGTCTTATAAAAATGAGTTTATTAAATATCTAAATGATATTGTTTCAGGTGTTTTGTGGTAGTGTTTATACAGAACCTACCCTCTAGAAATTTGCAATTATTGGGCACCCTATACAAACAGATGGAAATATATTAATTACTGAACAAAAATATTAAACCAGTACTTAAGGTGCTTAAATTTAAAATTACAATTGTAGAGGCAATTTTATCTCAGACTTTTTATTAAGAAAAATTTCATATATATATATACCAAATTGAAAGAATTTTACAGTGAATACTTTTAAAGATTCTACCTAGATTCTATTATTAGCATTTTATAATAGCTGCTTTATCACTTATCCATCATTTATTCAGCCAAAAGGCATTTTAAAAAACACTTTAACAGCATCAAGCATTATCAGTAGAGGCAGCAACAGTGTTTATGGGATTAATAAAGTTGGTGCAAACACTATGGAAGATAACTTCCATTTATATAGTAAATCTGCACATTGGTGTATTCCTGTGACTCATAAACTATACTCCTATTAATAGTTATATATCCTAGACCAATAGTTTTCAAATGGTTTTGACCATAAGTCACAGTAAGCCATATACTTTACATTGTTTTTCAGTACTCACACACATATCTGTATACAGAGACACACACATGTCTCTGTATGTGGGTATGATATATGCATATATGAAGTGTTGAGTGAAAAAAGCAAGCTGTGTAAGAATATATACAGTATGACTTTACCTGTATATAAATTTCAAAAATGTGCTCAGTGAACTATAGGTAAACTGTACAAAAGTATTTTTTTAAAGTAAATGAATGGCTTATATATGCTTCACACGGATGAATTTTGAAAACATATTAAGTTAAATAATCCAATCACAAAAGGCATATCATATAGTTCCATTTATATGAAATGTCTGAAATAGAGACAAAAAGTAGATAGTTACTGCCTAGAGCTAAGGGCTGGGAGACAATGTGGAGTGACTGCTAATGGGTGTGGGATTTTTTTGTGAGGGGATGATGAAATGTTCTAAAACTGATTGCCATGATAATTGCACAACTCTGAGAATATACTTTAAAAACTACAGAATTGTATACTTTAAATGGATAAATTGTATGGCATGTGAATTATATCATGATACAGCTGTTAAAAAATAAGTAAGAGAAAAATCATCTCAAAATTCAAGATAATAGTTATTTGGGGAACTTGAGATCAGGGCAAGGCACAGAGTGATCTTTGAGGGTACCAGTAGTGATCTATTTCTTCACCTAGATGGTAGGCCTATCAGTGGGGTTTTTATTATTGTCTATGTAAATATGTTATGAGTTTTTGTGTATTTAATACTTAATTTTAAAATTTTTTCACTGTGGGTAAAGTCTATGGATAAAGACTGAATTACTTAAGATTACCTTCTACTGGTATCTAATCTGTCTGTGCTGCCTTTTAGCATCATCTTCCACCCATACTCATTGTTACCACACACACTGGATTTTCTTGCTAGCTTCTGAGTACTTTGCACATGCCATTTCCTCTGCCTGGAATTTATACTAGAAGTTCTTCCTTCTCTCTTTATTTCTGTGAACTTACCAGTTCTTTAGATAGCAGCTTAGATTTTCCTTTGTTTTGGAAGCTTCCCTAACCACCCCTACACTCCCTCAGCTAAAATTAGAATGTCCTTCCTATTGTTCCCAGAGTATTTTTGCCTAGTGTACATTTATATACATTTAAGATATATTTTATAACATAAACCAAAAATGATTCAACTTGTATTTAGTGTTTTCTATTATCAGACTTTCTTTTCGTATATCTCGTGTTACCCCTTTCGGTTCATCTTAGACTATTATTCCTGAATTAGTGCCTGAAATATTGAACAGAATCCATGAAAGGTCCCCGGTACATTAAAAAACATGGTACATATATACCAAAGAATACTATGCAGCCATAAAAAAGAATGAAATCATGTCCTTTGTAGCAACATGGATGGAGCTGGAGTTTGTCATCCTAAGTGAACTGACTCAGAAACAGAAAACCAAATACCACATGTTCTCACACATATGGGGGGGCTAAATAGGCATAAAGATGGAAATAATGGTCACTTAGGGCACAAATAAGGGAGAGGTGAGAAGTTGGTTAAGGTTCAGAAATTACCTATTGGGTACATTATTCACTGTCTGGGGAATAGGCCACTGAGACCCAGTCCCCACCCACTACACAATATGTCCATGTAACAAACATGTATATGTATCCCCAAATCTAAATTTTTTTTTAAAAAAAGAATGTATTCTAATTTTTTACAGTGAATTCATAATTTCTTCTATCTAATTCTTGTATACTTTTTAAAGGAAAGATGAGCCAAAGTTTTCATTTTGTTTTGTTTTGTTTTGTTTTTTCGAGACAGGGTCTCACTTTGTTGCCCAGGCTGGAGTACAGTGGCATGATCCCAGCTTACCACAACCTCAACCTCATGGGCTTAAACTATTCTTCTGCCTCAGCCTCCCGAGTAGCTGGGAATACAAGTACACACCACAACACCAGCTAATTTTTCTAGAGAGGAGATATCACTATGTTTTCCAGGTTGGCCTCAAACTCCTGGGCTCAAGTGATTCTCCCACCTTAGTCTCCCAGTGTGCTGGGATCATAGGGGTGAGCTACTGCACCCTCTCAAAGTATTTACTGAGTGCCTATGATATACTAGGCATTTTATTATGCATTATACTTTAAGATTATTTTAATCCTTTCAACAAGTTGAGTTTTGAAGACTAAGGATAGAAACGTTTATTAATTAAGCCAGGACTGCATTGATAATAAATAGGAGTACCCAAATTCAAGCACAGCAGTTCTCAAACTTTACCATGGATCAGAAGCAACTAGAGAGCTTATTAAGATTCAGATTACTGGATCCTGCCCTCATAGTTTCTTATCCAGTATATCAGTAGCAGAGAGGAGGGGATAAACACACTGTGGGAGATCTTACATTACTAACAAGTTTTCAAATAATGTATATGTTGCTGGTGCAGAGACCACAATTTGAAAAATACTTGCCTATCAGACTGTAACATCTTTCCACTGGTATTTGTTAGCTCACAATACTCTTCTTTCTATAAGTACAACATATCAGGTGCAAAGCAATGTACTCAAAATGCATTTGGTGCTTTTTTTTCCCCATGCTTTTGCATTATTTTCCCCCTCCACCTAAATTGCTCTCTTTTTCTTGCCCTTCCTCTTATTGTTTCTTACCTGTTAAAATATTTTCCTTTATAAAACTACTCACATGCTATCTTTTTTAAAAGTCTTACCTCTTGGCCTTGCTTAGTAATATACCACTTTTATTTAAATCATGATACTTTTTACCAATTTGTATTACTATTTGCTATTTTGTGTTGAGCTGTTTTTATGTTTTTTGGTTTGAGTTGGAGTCTCACTCTGTCGCCCAGACTGGAGTGCAGTGGCCGCTCCCGGCCACCGCAGCCTCAACCTGCTGGGCTCCAGCGATCCTTCCGCCTCAGCCTTCCAAGTAGCCAGAATTACAGGCATGCGCTACCACGCCCGGCTGATTTTTTGATTTATTGTAGAGATGAGGTCTTGCTGCCCAGGCGGGTCTCGAACCCATGGGCTCAGGCAATCCACTCACCTCAGCCTCCCAAAGGCGCGGGATTACAGGCTGAGCCACTGAGCCTGGCTTTGTTTTTATGTTTTAATGTTCTGTATTATATTTGTAAACTCCTTATGGATTTAGGTTGCATTTATCCCATAATACTCAGTACAGATCTTTAGTTTAAAAAATATTGGAATATGCTAAGGATGAGTTGTTTGGTTTTATAAAAATTGCTAAATGAGATAGTGTTTGTAAGAATTCTTTGTTAACCATAAAGTGTTATATAAAGGTGAAGTACTTTCTTCTTACAATGACTCTGGACATTGTATAGATGAAAAGTATATCTCAAAATTAATTTGTAAATGCTTCAAAGAGATCAGGGAAATTACAAAGAATAAAAAATGTCTGATCTAATTTGTTGACAAAATAAAAGGCAAAAAAAATTAGCTGAAATACATATAATCTCTCCTAGCTATGTAGTAAAACCTTTAATTATATCACACATACACACACACACACACACACATACACACACACACACACACACACACACAGAAATAGTGGTCTAGATATTATAACTGTGGGTTATCTTAGCACTACCACTAGGGTATCATTCTAGAGTGGTTGAAGTATTCCAGTAAAAGACCTGGGTTTGATGACCAAAAAGTTGAAATAAAAAGAATTAACTAAGTTGTTTGCCATTAACCTGCTAGTGGAAGGAGTTACAATTTTCTTGGAAAATAGAATCTAACAAATTTCATAGTACTTAATAAATTAAAATTTTATATAGAAGCAACATCCTGTCAGTAATGATAAATTCATTGACATTATACTGAGAAAAGGAAACTACATAAACACAAGCTGTGATGAACTTACTGTATAAAATTACAAAGATCCCAGAGACATATATCAATCAAATAATTTTACCCCATTATTTTTTCATATTTTGTAAATGACTGTATTTATCTCTCCTTCACAGAAAAGTTTGTGGATAACATGCAATAATTATTATGGGAATATTTATAATTTTTAGGAGGAAAGGTACTACAAACTCACTGGTACAGTTAACATTATATTCTCTGAGGTAATAATATGCTCTTAGCCTAAATTCTAGATTTATCTTACAAGTTACCAGATTTGTTTTATGAAAATAGGTGACTTTAAAACTGATGACATTGCAGTCATATGATGACATAATCAATTAGCTATCAAATTGACAAAAAGCTACAATGCAGCATTTTCATTGGGAAAACAAAATTTCTAAGTAAACACGAACATGGAACATATTAAGAACTATATACTCACCCAGTGCTATGTTGACACAAATTTCAGTATTTTATCCAATTCCAACTGCCAGAACTAGGCCAGATTTTAAAGAAATATTATTAAGATTAAAGGTTAGGCTGCACATGGTTGTTCACACCTGTAATCCCACTTGGGGAGGCTGAAATGGGAGGATCACTGAAACCAGGAGTTCCAAATCAGCATGGGCAACATAGACCCCAATCTATACAAAAACAAAAGTCATTTTTGAAAAATTGAGGGTTGCAAAATAGCCTTAAAATTTTTAAATAAAACCATCAGCAGTTATTCCTTTAAGAAGGCCAGCAGGTGATTCAGTAATTATTTTCAGATATGTGGAAAGTTTTAAATAAGTGGCTAGCAACTCACCTCCTTCAGATTCTGAATAGGACAAGAAAACAGTAGCATATTAGACAGCTTTAGGTTATTTCAGAGAATGATATTAATTAAAAAATAATCATAAGTTTTGGAAAAAATATTATTACATGACTTCAAAAATCTTACTTGTATAATTTAAAAAATAGCATAATCTCTTTGTTTTCAAATGATGAAAATGAGGTAATGTTACCAGATCAAAGAAACAGCCAATTAGTGACAGAGCATGAGTCCAACTTCTCTGTGAAAATCTAGACCTTTGATTCTTGACTCCGGTCTTCCAGTGCTTTTCCACTGTTTATGTTTGGTTGGTTTTTTTTTGAGTCTTACTCTATTGCCTGGGCTGGAATGTAGCGGCAAGCTACTGCCGCCTTGACATGCTGGGCTCAGGCAATCTTTCTCCCTCAGCCGTCCAAGCGGCTGGGACTACAGACACACGCCACCACTCCAGGCTAATTTTTTTTTTAATTTTATTGTAGAGAGAAATTCTCACCATGTTGCCCAGGCCGGTCTCAGACTTCTGGGCTCAGGCAGTCTCTTTGTCTTGGCCTCCCAAAGTGCTGAGATTACAAGCGTGAGCCACAATGCCTGGCCATATTTCTTATCTAACTATTTGGTTTAAATGTAAGCTGGAAATTGACAGTTATCTCTGAAAGTCATTTCTGGCTTAAAATGCCTGTGATTATCAATGGCTGTGTTAACTATTGAGATCTCCAGCCTCTTCTCCACTTCTGTTTTTTGTTTTTTGAAAACCTTTGCTTTACTTTAAAACTTACAGACTTCCTGAGAAGCAAGAGCTCAATCTAAGTCTTACTTAACTCGAGTGCTTTATGTGTGTAAATAAATGTTTAAATGTAAATTTTACTATACTAGGCACTTTTATGTACTATCTCATTGAACTCTTACGGTTATATAAGATATGAAAAAGCTGAAATTAGACAAAAAAAGTAATTTGACTATGTCAAATTGCTAAAAGTGGGTAATTTATTCTGATTCCACATTCAGTGCATTTTTTTAATCCATTGTGCTAAGAGTTATTATAAATACTTCAGTCAGAATGCCCAGTTCATATAGCAACTGGTGAATCTCTTACTATAGCAATTTTACTCCTAAAACAGTTTTTCACAAGTAAGGTAAAATGATTTCACTTTGCTGTTGAATATATATAAACCAAGTATTAATTGCAATTTAGTATTCATCCACTTTTTCTTTTCTTTCAGGCCTGTATGTGGAATCAGAGGGAAAACTCTCATCATTAATCTTCCAGGTAGCAAGAAAGGATCTCAGGTAAGCCACTTTTACATTTATATGGTAAAATATACGAACTTTTAGCCAACTGTGAGAGTTAGCTAACCAAACAGTTGGACCACCCCACAACACTGACCTCACTTCTCACATCAATTGCAAGTGCACAGGATTCCCAGAAATACACTTAGGTTTCATAATTCACTAGAAAGATTACAGAACTCACTGAAAGCAGTTATACTCACAGTTATGGTTTATTACAGGGAAAGGATACAGATTAAAACCAGCTAAGGAGGCTGGATAAGGTAGCTCATACCTGTAATCCTAGCACTTTAAGAGGCCAAGACAGGAGGATTGCTTGAAGCCAGGAGTTGGTTTGCTGCCAACCTGAGCAACATAGTGAGACCCCATCTTTATAAAAATTAGCAGGGTGTGGTGGTGCACACCTGTAATCCCACCTACTCGGGATTAGGTAGGAAGATAATAGCTGGGCAGGAAGATCGCTTGAAGCCAGGAGTTGGAGACTACAGTGAGCTATGATCATGTTACTCCACTCCAGCCTGGGGTCACAGAGTGACACCCCTTCTCTAAAACAAAACAAAAAAATCAGCCAAGGGAAGAAGTGCATAAGACAAAGTCCAGTAGACATATCAAACTCAGAGCTTCCATTATCCTCTCCCCGTGGAGTTGTAAATTACTCTCCTGGCATTGATGTATGATAATACACTTGAAGTATTACCAATCTGAGATGCTTACCTGAGCTTTTTGTGTCCAGAATGTTTTTGGAGCTCATTACGTACTGCTCACGTGACTGACCTTTAGCCTTTAGCCCTTCCCAGAGGTTAGACTGATACCTTTAGTTTCTAATACCTTAAAGAGGCAAAACTGATACCATATGCCCTAAAGTCCCCTTCACAAATCACATTGTTAGACTGTCTCATGACCAAAGCCCTCAGGCAAATAAAAACACTCCTATCAGGCTATCAGGCACGACATTCTGAGGACCTAGAGATGACTTCCTAGTAGCTGAGGTTAAAGACTACATTTTGTATAGTAAAAAAAGAAAACATGTTCGACTGGGCATCTATATTTACTAAAGCATTCATATGATAGGCACAGCAATAGTATCAGTGTGAATATGCCTAAGATTTGAAGGAGGCAGTTTGGGTATGAATAGAGTTAGAGAAAAAGTTAATCCATCATATAACCATTGCATACATTTTCATATTTTTATACTAATTTTCTGATTTCTCACCTTGATCTATAACTATTTGTATCATATGATAAATTTGTGCAGAGCTATATATCATAGAAATTGGCTGATGGTTAACTATACCCAGTTCTTCCTCAGACTAGTCATTTTCCATTGGTATTCTATCCTGAGGAGGCTTTAACTCAATTTCCCAATACATTTGACCAAAAAAAGAGTCAAAAGATACTGGCACATTATTAGAGTCCCTCTTAGACATGAGCAATTAACTCATTCATCACCATGTCATATGGCCAATATGTCTCCCAGTATGATACCACTCAGGTTTACAGGCTTGTCAGATTCCTAAAGTGGGAGTGGTCACAGAAACATATGACTCCACCATTTCAAGCATCTGTTACAGCTGAGCTAAGAAGCAATGTTATCTCATGTTCTGAACCTCTTTTGTAACACAAGTATAATATTGTTTCCTTTATTGTATAACCTATTTATTCATTCCTTTACCCTCAGCTACCATTTCTCCTTCTCTCTATTATACCCAGACTCTTATATCTTTGAAAGAGATGTAAGGTTTGGCCACTGTGCTGGTCCAGATTGCCATAAGTAATACTAGTTTAGCAAGTGCTCAGTCTATTTCTATTCATATAGGGTAGGGTTGCATCTTAACCCACTAGACAGTGTAACTGCATCCCATCTGCTGTCAACCCTAATTTGGCCAGATGTGATGAAGGCCAAATCTACACCCATCAGGCCCTTAGAAATTCTTACATAAAAGTTTAAAGATAACAGTTTCTGCTACTGCTCCCACCATTGTGGCCTTGGTCCTAGGAGACCACTGATTAGGTAAAAAAAAGAAAAGAAAAGAAAATTGAGGTAACGTGAGAGAAAAAGAAAAGGTATAGCCATAAAGAAAAGAGTAAAATCAAACCAGCATCTTTCCCAAACCCCACTTTCCTGGAAAAGTGAAGGAATCTGTCGAGTGGAGACCTTCCTTTACCCCTCCCCCCACATTGAATGTGATCACACACTCATGAAGGCATGTAAGCCACCCCTTCATGCCTTTATCTTCCTCACTTTAGACAAAAATGTTTCTATTGCCCATTCCATTCTCTATCAAATTATTACTCTTAGGATGAAAATGTATTCCTCGGTCAGAAGAAATGTGACTCAAGAGTTCAAATTGGTCCAGTATCTTCTGTTCTGACCCTTTTATACTACTCTGAGCATTTGCGTCTACCACCGGGTGAGCAAAACCCAGTCCAGAGTAAATGTCTATTCCTGTTAGGACTGACCCACTAGGAGCCTCTAGGAGCTATCAGCATCAGTCCTACTTGCCAATTATGTACAGGGCCTTCCCTCTTTGGAATCTGCCCCGTAGCCCTCACATCTTTGCATTGCTGCAGCTTCCAAGTGTCTACTCATCTCATGGGTGCAGGTGATTGGATCAGGCAAGCATACTGGGATATCTGCTCTCTGGTTCTAATCAAGTTCCAAACCTGGAAGGGAGTTCTGATGAACATCAACATATCATATTTTAACGCATCCCCTTAAGTTCCCAGAGTGATTTCCATAGGGTCATATCCCATACAGGCATCTGTTTAATAGGTCAATCTTCCACTGTACTTCTGCCTGAATATATGGACAGGCCATTAGACACTACTTATGAGTCAGTAAAAACCCAGACATAGGGGCAGGGATCATGTAGTTCATTCCATAGTTCATTTGTTTTTACCTTCTCCAGTCAGAGTAGTAGCCTTCCAAACAGGGTGCTCTCTGTTTACCTTGGAACTGCCCTCTATAAACTGGGTAGTTCTTTCTTGGTCAATAAAGAGTTGTTTATAAGGCACCATCCAAGTGGCTAAAGTGAATTTGGCCGTAAGAAAAAGAGGATACCTGTTTCTGAGTACCTCCTTGCATTCCTTTCATAGCATAATCCTGTATGCACTATTTCCATTTTTTGTAGCACTCTTCTGGGCACTGCCCTCTCCTTTAGAACATTTATCTGACATTATCCAAGACATTATGGGTTTCAAGATAATTTTATGTCCTTCAGTCATAAGGAATTTCTTAAAGTTCAATGGTAAGCTACTAATTGTCTCTCCAATGGAAATGTTCTGACCCAGAATCTCAGCAGTTATCACTAGGTGGCACTCACAGGTTTTTGCCCTAAGTCCCAGTCTCACTCCACACAGGGCTACTGTATAGCAAAGTAATGGTTTGGGTTTTTTTTTAATGATCTTTGTGGGCTCTGGCAATCTTATTGATTCTTTGTTAGCATGTCCAGTTGCTGTTGGTGAAAGGGTGATTTACATGCCTCCTGTTTTGTAATGCTAAGTAAGGGAAGCATGCCCCATTTAAATATAATATCCTTCCCCATAATATATTTAGGTAAAGAGGACTCAACCGCTTCACCTAAAGTTCACTGTTTAAATATTTTAATTTTCATCCAGATTTTCACCTTAGCTTTATTAACTCTTGTATTATTATTTCTAACTATACCCCTCCATTGGGACTTCAATGAGTTTTAGAATCACCGTTGACTCTCATGTCAAGGAGTCCCAACAAATCTGGTCTCCAAATATTGCTGGCTAATGTTGGATGACCAGCATGGGCTCCCATCTGTTCATCCAACCTACAACAGTGGAGGAGTAAGACATTTGTTTTGCCCCCATCAGTGTTCGCTGTATTCTTCCATCTTTTAATGACCATTTAAATATTTCTCTGTCCCTTTAGTCTCCCCGTTATCTTTCCCTATTCTCTTATAAGTCAGTCTAACTTTATTATTTATTGTTTCAATATAACTTTTCTGAGGGGAGGGAAGTAGCTCTGAAACTAGTGGCTATACATTGTACCAGCTAGAATCCAAGCTTGACCCAACCTTATAATCTGCCCCAACAGTCTCCCTTACTTTAATTTTAGCTAGTATGGAGAACAGTAACTAAGGGATTAAATATTTCACTTGATATTTTGCAGTTCTTTATGCATCCAGTGAGACAACTCCTTGGGAATTATCTTTAGTAGCTAATCACAATACAGCAGCAGTTTCATGATGTAGGCAACCCTATGTTCATTTAAAGATCAAAAGTTCATTATCCCTCACGCTCTCTCTCTTTCTAAGCCATGTGTTTCAGTGAGTCAGTGTCTTTCTAGCAAATACCACTTCTCACAACAGCTGTAAGGAGTTTTAACCAACTGTAAAAAATAGCCATTTACAGATTTTGAGTACTCCACAAAACTGCCCTCACTCTGACACCAACTGTAAATTCAGTAGATTCCTAAAATGATCCTCAGGTTTAGTAATTTATGGATATTGCTTATTACAGGAAAAAATACAAATTAAAGTCAGACAAGGGGAAAAGTACATAGGATAGAGTCTAAGAGAGATACCAAACAAGAAACTTCTAGTGTCCTTTCCTTTCAGAGTCATGGGCATTTCACCCTCCTGGTATCAATCTGTAACACTACACATGGAGTATTGCCAGCTGGGAATGTTCACCTGAGCCTTTGGTGTCCAGTGCTTTTAGTGGAACTCAGTCACATATTGCTTGTGTGGCTGGCCTATGTTCTGGCTCTTCTTAGAAATAAGGCTGATACCTTTATTGTCTAGTTCCTTACAGAGGCAAAACTGATGCCATGTTGCCCAAAGACATATGAATAAATAACATTGCCAAACTGTCTAGTGGCCAAAGTCCCTTGGCAAACAAAGACATTCTTATTAGGCATGATGTTCCAATGACCTAGAAATCACTTGCCAAATGCCAAGGGTAAAACCAGACCTCTCTTTAGTCAGTGTTGAATTCTCTACTATATAATCTTTAAGCAGTAAACTGATTTAGCCATACAAAGAGAGTTCAAAAGATTAAACATCTTTCCAGGGATTCTAATAAGCCTCCAGAATTTTTTAATGTATTCCTTTATGTCTTAGATTCTTAAGGTATTTACTTTAAATGTGAAAAAGAAAGACTTTCACCTATTCTGGAAACATATCTGGCCCTATTTTCTGTTTTTTAAGATCTCGCCTATTCTTTTTTTTTTTTTTGATGATACATTATAGGTAATAGTAGCCGGGTGCGGTGGCTCACACCTGTAATCTCAGCACTTTGGGAAGCTGAGGCGAGAGGATTGCCTGAGCCCAGGGGTTCGAGACCAGCCTGGGCAACATTGTGAGGTCTCGTCTCTGCAATAAATCAAAAAATTAGCCAGGCGTGCTAGCACGCACCTGTAGTTCCAGCTACTTGGAAGGCTGAGGTAGAAGGATCTCCTGAGCCTAGCAGGTCAAGGCTGCAGTGACCATGAGCGTGCCACTGCACTCCAGCCTGGGTGACAGAGTGGACTCCAATTCAAACAAAACAAAACAAAACAACCATTATAGGTAATAGTGTGTACCTCAGCAGCATATTATATTGACTTTTAGGCCGTGCTTTTTACATACTTACGTCTTTTGTTTACATACTGTACAGTGTTGCCTAGCTACACTTTTTGATAGTAGTCAGAACTTTAGCTCTCTGAAAAAAATAACCTGGTCCTCATTGGGTTGTCATTTCTAGTGCCCCGCTCTAACTAAAAATATGAAAACTTACCCTGCCCTTCTCATAATACATCACTAAACTACAAAGTTGTGTAGAATTTTTACTTAAAAAATGTAATATGTGCTTTTATAGCACTTAGTTCCTTAGCTTATGGAGAATACTGTAATATATGCCATGCTTACTGCATATTTCACATTGGAAAGACAATGCTTTAAATATGATTTATTCTTGAGACTGATGGGGGGAAATGCAGATTCAGAACATGAATCAATTTAATTGCCACCATTTTATATAACTAGAAAAGTACGTCATCTTAATTTTTTCTTCCTCTTGTGTACAGGAATGCTTTCAGTTTATACTGCCAGCTCTACCTCATGCCATTGACCTTTTACGCGATGCCATTGTAAAAGTAAAGGAGGTGCATGATGAACTTGAAGATTTGCCTTCCCCACCACCTCCTCTTTCCCCTCCTCCCACAACCAGCCCCCATAAACAGACAGAAGACAAAGGGGTTCAATGTGAGGAAGAGGAAGAAGAGAAGAAAGACAGTGGTGTTGCCTCAACAGAAGATAGTTCCTCATCACATATAACTGCAGCAGCCATTGCTGCCAAGGTAAGACTGCTGAGAGAGATTCAGAAATCTAAAGGATCCACAGGTAAATGTACTGATTTCATATCTCTTTCTATCCCATTCCTTTATAAGTTTAATACCTCTTCTGGGCATCTTTTTAAAAGAGTTAGAATGTCCATGATACTTTACCACTATGTTTCCTTCTTGATGCAGATCCCTTGAAAGCATTGAAGTTTTTCTGCGCTCTGAGGCGTTAAAGATAAACTGTTACCTATTGAAGTAATAATTACAGTGATAAATAACATTACCTTTAAGAACTCCTTGGAGATGTCATTTTGTGGACATATTGAATATATAATGTTTATATATTTGAAACATCACTTTACAAATTCTTTAACAGAGAACGTAAGGTAAAAGACCTTTGATGATTCAACAAATGAGTTGAGAAAAAATTTTCTAAAGACAAGGCTATTCAGCAATTGCTGAATTTTCCCGAACTAAGCACTTATTCAAATATTACTTGACACAAGCTGGGCGTGGTGACTCACACCTATAATCCCAGCACTTAGGGAGTCAGAGGCAAGAGGATTGCCTGAGCCCAGGGGTTCAAGACCAGCCTGGGCAACTTGGTGAAACTGTCTCTACAATAAATCAAAAAACTTTTTTTGGTGGCATTAGCCTGTGGTTCCAGCTACTTGGAAGGCTGAGGCAGAAGGATCACCTGAGCCTGTCAGGTCACAGCTGTGGTAGCCATGAATGTTCCACTGCACTCCAGTCTTGGCAACAAAGTGAGGTTGCGACTCAAAACAAACAAACAAAAAAGCAAAAGTTACTTGACACAAATTACTCTAGTGATATAGAGAGGAAATGCATATAATATATTTGCAGTTAAATGTAATAGATTAATAAATATTAGGATGATATCAAATTATTACAAATTCTCTTTGGGCATTTGTGGGGATAAAGATAGAACCATGCAGTACTTGAGTAAATTTAGTCATCTTAAAGTCACAGAACATGATTTATATTATTATCCTTACCTAGCGAAATTCACTTAGTGTGCTTTCTTCAGAAAGTAGCATATCACTTCTAGGAATGAATTTTTTCATTGGTTGAGAGCATAAAGATCGAAGATTTAATTGACATATGAAGTAATTCATACAGTTTTATGAATCATCCACCTATTTTGGCTATGAGCATAGTGAGTTGTTTCATTTTTTGTATTGATAACATATACATAGAATCATAGAGAAATTCTTTTTCGTGAAGCTGGATGATTCTCTCTGTGAATCATTGTGATCAGTGATCCGTTAAATACTTAATGCTAGTAAGTATTTTAGTTGTGTGTGATCTTATTTTTTAATGGACCTAATTGGTACAATAGATACCTTTAAAAATCATTATAAGCCGGGCTCGGTGGCTCAGCCTGTAATCCCGCGCCTTTGGGAGGCTGAGGTGAGTGGATTGCCTGAGCCCGCGGGTTCGAGACCCGCCTGGGCAGCGAGACCTCATCTCTACAATAAATTTAAAAAATCAGCCGGGCGTGGTAGCGCATGCCTGTAATTCCAGCTACTTGGAAGGCTGAGGCGGAAGGATCGCCGGAGCCCAGCAGGCGAGGTTGCGGTGGCCGGGAGCGGCCACTGCACTCCAGTCTGGGCGACAGAGTGAGACTCCAACTCAAAAAAAAAAAAAAAAAAAAATCATTATATATTCTTTCTTTTACTCGTCATTAAAAGAGGAAGAAATATCAAGTTCAATCTGAAGAAAAAGCTTATAGCATTTTAAGTCATGCTGATTTCATCATTCTACATTTAGAAAATTTTGGCATTTCATTGTTCCATTTGTTTTCACTTTTTTTTATTTTTAGTCATTTTGCTTGTGTAGTTTCATGTTTTCTTGTCACTGTATTCATAGTTGTTATGTGTTGTGCATTAGAAGCATCCATTCTACACCAGTCCTGCTGTTATCATGGCACACGGTGAGCAGCCCATCCCTGGTCTCATCAATTATTCCCATCATTCAACAGGCAGTGCAGATGAACGGGTAAGACAAGAAGCTTTTGCATTAATGAATTTGCAAACATGCATCCCACTTCCTCTCCTTAGAGACAGGCTGTAACATATTGTGAAAGATGTGTTATTTTATTCTGATGGGCCTTCATTTCTTATCAGAGTGTAAGTGCCATTGAGTATATTCCATCAAGGAATCTCCTATGCCTGATGAACTGTGTTATCATTAACATTCTGCAGTTTGTGGCAATGAACTTTTATTACATGAGTTTCAAGAAATTCGTTGCTCAGAAGTTATTTTTTCTTAGCAATTTCATAAGATATTTTTGAATAAATTTTCTGGCATAATTAAGATAACCCTTTAAGCAGATCACTTTGAGTCATAAAAACAACAAATTTTAGAGTCCTCTATGGTTTTTAAAGAAAGAAATGTATAAGAATTTTTTTTTAAAAAGAAAAAAGCAAGTTGGTCAAGCTAGTAGTTAATTTGTATTAATCTTGCTTTTTTTTCCTCATGATTTTGCATCTCATTTTCTTTTTCTTCACTGGATTCTCATTACAACCATTTACAGAATTGAATCTTGATACAAATTCTGTGATTCCTCATCTTCAGAAACAAACTTTTAAGGATACATATGTTCTTCAGTTGTTCTTTCAGTTAGTGGTTGAATGATAGCTTATAAAAAAATGTCAGGTTGGAAAGGTTAAACTGAGAAGTATAAATCATTAAGCAGTGATAATTTAGACTATGTCTGCAAAAAAGAAAGCAATCTAAACCCCTAATATAGATATAAAATGAAAGGAGGGAAAAAAAGAAAATAATAAAGTGAATTTTGGTCTTAAATACTCAGGGAAGAAAAAACACCCAGAATTTGGAGGGGAAATAAACCCAACAACTTAGCATGAGTAATCTCTTGGGAGATGTACTACCAAATGATAATTTTAACGCTTATATTCTATAAGCCATATCTGGTTGGAAATAAACTTGAATTAGTCAAAGATCAAGTAGAATATTTAAATCTTGTTTAGTAAAATTATTAGTGAATTTCAATTGATAAGTAGTAAGTGAATTTTCCAGATATAGCTTTGTTATTAAATATTCCAAAATTACCAAACTTGAAGAAGGTCTGTCATTTGTATTCTCATCTCATAAAGCAACCACTACAACTATAATAATCATTCTGGTTTTTAAGCTAAAATAATTGGAAGTTTCTGTATTCATAACCAAGATTTTAAGATATCATGTTCTGAATATCTGATCGGCATACCAAACATTATTTGAATGACTCTTCTTCTGTTCTTCCAAGAGTTATACATAGTACCACTCTGGATGCATGTGAGAGAAATTAATTATTAGTGCTTAATTCTCTGGAGGAACTTATTGAGAATGGTTGTAAAACTGTTCTAACCGAATGTCCTTCTATAGCATCACCCAGGACTTTCTGATTTACTAAACATTTATTCACTGATATTTAATGATCCTTTGTAAATAGTATTGATCTTCTTGACAGATATTCAGTTTTGCAAGTAGACTCACATTTTTTGCACTTTCTTTGACAAATGACAATCAGAGTATAATATTCTTGTTCTTTAGACCTGACATCTATAGAAAAAAATGAAAATTAGAAATAGGTAACAAAATAATGAAAAAGAAAGCCTTTAATATTCTTAGTGCTTCTAAAGGAACTATGTTAACTTGAATGCTTATCTGGCACTAACTTTATTAATGAGCCTCATTGGTTCTGAATGACTTGGTTTTTTTGTCAGTGTGTCAGATAAGTTTTTAGTCAGTGTGTCTACATAAGAACAATCATTTGAGATATCTACATATTCTATTTGACTGATTTTTACAAGATTTAATCATGTAAAATTAATATTTGAAACGGAACACCTGATTACCTATTGAAAAGAAAAATCACAAATCCTCTTACCTAGTCACATTCTGAGGCATGTGAAGCAATGTAGAATAATAGAAAAATCATGAAAATAATTTTAGATCAGAATAATCTTAAAATCAAAAAACCTGGATGTATACCCTGATTTCATCACTTAATTATTAGAGATAAATTATTTCAGATTTAAGCTTGTTTCTCATCTATAAAATGGAAATAATAATTGCCCTATACCTCACAAGAGATAATTATTTATAGCCAATGAGATGATATATATACTGAAAATTTTGTAAACTTTGTAAATTCAGGGTTGAATATTTACAGAATTCTTTCTAGGTATCAAATGCTATGCTTGGTCCTCAGAATGTTCCAGCCCATAAATAGTTCATAATCTAGCTCTAGTTGCTTTTTAAAAATTATTTTTATTACTTTTCTAACTCAATTATCTACTTCTTGTAATCAAGCACCTGAAGTTTAATCAATGTACTGACTGTTTAGTCATTACTAATGATATGCTGACTACTTATTGCCAAACTAATCAACTTGCTGTTTCAGGAGATAAGAATTGACATTTGTTAGGTGACTCGCCAGCAGCCATTTCTTATTCCATCTTCCTAACACAATACCACATCTCCCAATCTTATGGTTTGGGTGGAATTGACAAAACCTCCAAGGGCTGTTGGCTTACTATTATGTAATCAGCATATCCATTTTACCTTGCTGCGGTAATTAGTTCAAGGAACATAGCCAGTGAGTTTCCTCTCTTAGATTTTATTTGAATTACTAGCAACACAGAATCTCTGTTCCTTGTCAGATATGAATGAGGAAATATACAACCCCAAGAATTGCCATTTTGTGCCCTGAAAGGAATGTGTGCCATGATGGAACCAACAGTAAAGAAGTTATCCTGTTAAATGGAAGATAGAAAGAGATATTGGGTCTAGGTAACATTGTTTGAACAACTCACTCAGACCCCTCTGGAACTATACATACCTATTGACTTTTCAGTTACATGAGCCAATGGACCTTTTTGGAAAAAATAATTAGAGATAGAAATGGATGTACTTTTATTTATAATCAAAAAGCATCTTAACTAATACAGTATATACTATCTCGTGACTGAAATACATCAAATAGGAATCTGTGAAGTTTCGTATTTGGGTGAAAAACCTAATTTAAGAGGATAGAGGATCAGAAAATATGACATAAAGGAGGAAGAGAATGAAAATAAATCCCACTACTCTATGTTAACAAAATAAATGAAGGACTTTTCAAGGAGACTAAATCCAAATCTGAAGATGACAACTTGTGTTTTGCAGCCTCAAGGCAACTGATAGGCTCAAAAATCAAAATCATAATGATAGGTAAAGGAGAAATTTAAAACAGAGAGAGAATATAGTCTTAGAGGTTCATAGTAGGAAGTCTCATCTAGTGACAGAAATATCTTCTATAGAAGTCCAAAACAATAATGGGCTGCATTGGATGAAACAAAATCTACTGCTTGCCTTGGGAAGAAAAGAGTTGGTGATTTCCCCTTGGTAAACAATATGGAGAAAGCAGTATGTCAAATCCACATGGCCAGTTAGGAGGAATCTGTCTTCCTGCTGCATTTATTTGGAACTTGAGACAAAAAATGCTGAGTTAGCAACCTGCCACGTGTATAGATTTGCCTAGAAATAAATGACACAGTTGCAAACAACCAGAGACATATTATAAAGTTTTGGTCAGAAAACTGAAGGATATACAAATATATACATGTGGTTTTATTGTTTCTATTTATCCATGAGGATTTTTTATATATTAAGATAGTAATATTAACTCATTCGTGACCGCTGATGTGAATTTATGTCATTTCAAATTCTGTTCCTGGTTACCATTGTTGTGAATTTCCATCATTAAAATTCTGTTCCTGATTGCCACTGATGTGAATTTATATCATTCCAAGTTCTGTTCCTGGTTGCTACTGATGGAATTTGCATCTCTGTAAATTCTGTTTCTAAATGTTGCAATGTCATATGTATGTGTTACTGTATTTTGCTTGAAAATGAATAGTCGGGCAAGGAGAAAGTTAATTGAGATAATTATCTGATATCAACTGCACAATGTTGTTATTGATTTACATAGTTGGCAAAAATTGCAAGTTGGTCATTATTTTGTTGCAATTAGTGTTGTATATACTTATATTTTGATATTTCAGGACTTTCATACTTCATCGTTAAAAATAATTTATCATAATTATGGAAAATGAAGAAACATTTGCTGATGAGATTTCTGAGGTCAAAGGTGAATCCAGTGAATTTATTAGTGATAGTGAGACAGATAGTGATGTAATGCTACAATGTAAACAAAGAAGTATAACGCAGATAATCTATGACAGTGAATATAGTACTGGTGAGAACGAATCAGGCACTGAGTGGACAAAATATGATCCAAAAAAGAAAACTTAGAAGAGTTTATTGGTAATCCAGCTGTCGAGGTAGTTCCAAATGATCCTCAAAGTATAAATGAAATTGTTGGACTGTTTATTGGAGATAATTTTATAGAATTGATCACAACTGAAACTTACAGATATTATGATCAGATGCACCACAGATATAAATGTCCAAAGAAACAAAAAAAGTGGAGCAGTACTACAATGTCTGAGATGAAAAAAAATTCTACCATAAAATATTTTGATGGGACAAGTGAAGAAAACCACAATACGTGATTGTTGGTCAACACGTCTGTCAATTGCAATGCCTTTCTTTTCAAAAATAATAACATGAAATAGATTCCTACACATCTTGTGGTTTTTTTATATTTTTTCAATAATGCACAAATGTAGTCAAATCCAAACAGATTATACAAAATTGAACCCATAATAAATTATGTGTTGAATAAGTTCAACACTTTGTACAAACCTGAACAAAAACTTTCCTTGGGTGAATCCATGATACCTCATTGTGGAAGACTGTCTTTTCAGATTAATAATCAAAATAAATATACAATGTATGGAATGCTAGTCAGAATGTTGGTGTCTCCAATTTTCCAATTTTCAACTGTATTGTCTCCAATTTTCAGCTGTATTGTGAAAAAGGTGACAATTTAGAAAAGACCATTTCACTTGTGCTTAACAACAGAAGTTTACGGCAACCAGCTTCAGATTTTTTTTTTTCACCTGTGTTCAGTATTAGGAAAGTGAAAAATTTGCTGGTTGCAAATGTATTGATCGAGTACCAATCATTCTTCTAAATTTTTACGTATGTCAACTCTGTGTATATCCTCATCTTGCTCATGATAAATTTGAGATACAAAGTAGTTAGGAACACAGAACTAACTGCCTGGTGACTGAACTGATAAGTCCAAGGCAGTCTGGTTCCAAGATGGGTACTCTTAATCACTGTGCTACTCTCAGTAAAAGAGTAAAACAGAGTAAAGTTCTGGAAGTGACTACCTAATCACAAACTCTCCTCAAAAATGAAAATGGGGATTTTTGGACCTTAGTTTGAAATACTTAAATAAGATGTGACCAGGCATAGTGACTCATACCTGTAATCCCAGCACTTTGGGAGGCTGAGGCAGAATGATTGCTTGAGCCCAGGAGCTCAAGACCAACCTGGGCAATATAGCGAGATCCTGTCTCTACCAAAAATTCAAAAAATGATAATAAGATGCACTGTACAACCTAAAATCATAAACAATAGGTGTATTTGGAAGTTTACTGATCCTGATGCTGGGTGGAGCATGGCACAAAACTTGTAGGCTCTTTGACTCGACCCAGAAATGATTTTCAGAGCAGCTAGCAAAGTTTTAAAACAGAGTTTATTAAAGAAAGGAAAGGGCAGAAATATAGAAAAACGTGCCTTGGCATGGGCATCTTGGAGGAAGACCATGTTTTGGCTTTTCACAAAAGACCTGATGTATTTTCACAACAACTGATATGCTAAAGAGGGTGGGGCATAGGTACCCTGGAGAGAAAATGCCATTTCTCCACCTCTGCCTCTAACGGTGGAAGAGTGGTCTTTTCCAAAACACACATTTTGCCTTCGTAGGAGACTTGCCAGACTTCTGAATACACAAGTTTATGAGGTAAAAGGTGGTCTTTTTATTATTTCTATGGCTCTTGATTCCTGGTCCAGGAACCACCTAAATAAAGCTTTCCTTTGGTGAACTGGGTGTATGGGGTAGCCTGGGAGTCCACATTGAATTCACATTCCAGCCCACAGGGTGGTTTGGCCTGTTGACAGAATGCTTGGACACTTTCTTACTACAAACTAAATACTGTCTATAAGAAAAGTATCTGTCTATGCCTAACCTCTACTACCTACCCTGCCTCAATCCAGGAAAAATAACTTTAAGCTGTAAGCAGCTATGGAGTAAGAAAAATATTTAAATAAACCAATGGAACCAAATACTTTGGAGAGCACAGTATGATATGTGTTAAGAATCTTTTTTAAAGGTCAAGTCACAACACTCATGCAAATATAAAATAAATATGTCAGATTTCATTCAACTTTTTAATTAGTGAGAGAGCTAATAAATTGTTACACCAGTGCAAACAAGAATTCAGAGGACATAGGCATATATCAATAGCCATGAAATCTGGAGTGAATTTATAAATAGATATAAAACTTGGTCAATATACACAGGGCAGTAATCAGTTGACCCTGCCCAGGGTAAAATTTATTTGCATTTGTCTCATCTTGCTCCTGATAAATTAGAATAGTTAGGAACACAGAACTGCCTAGTGGCAGAACTGATAATTCAAGTCCAGGCAGTCTGGTTCCAAGATGGACATTCTTAATCACTGTGGATTTCTATGGACAAGAATCATTACTTGCACTATTATCAATTTTCTACAACTTACAAAATTGTAACATAGTGAAAGACAGTAAAAAAAAGTACAGATAATCCAAAAGGGTATGCAAGTCAAAGCATTCTAGTAATCTTTGTAATTGCAAAAATAATATTTTAGCACAAAAAAATAGCTAGTTTCATTAGGTTTGGCTTGATTTCTTACAAAGGTAAGCAAGAGTATTATTAATTAACTAGATAGCCTATTGATATTTGGTTTTTTTATTTTTTATTTTTTACAAATACTGAGACCACAAAATAAATGTATATCATGATAGGGAGTCTCAAATATTTCTTTTAAAAGTCTATTTTTGCCATCCCAAGGTTAGGAAACTAAGCCAAATAAACCTCATCTTATTTTGCCTGCACTACCTGTCATTTGGGTAAATTCCTCTCTTCTCCAGGTTACCAAAATCTTATTACCACATATAAGTGATCTTCCTTACCATGTGTAAGTTGGGGCCCTCTACTTTAGGTAGCAGGTTAGTTTTCCTGGGAGGACATTGTAAGGATTGGTTTCAGAAGTACAGCCAACATTTGTTCTTTAGAGTAGTAAGCGTATCTAATTAGGTAAGCACCATTCTCAAATAATTCACTCCAGATCAAGCCTTGGTTGTACAATTAGTTGGTACAATTATAGCCTGTTAAAAAGGAAGATATTGTTTTTTTTTAATATTCTTTTTATTTATTTATTTATTTATTTTTGAGTTGGAGTCTCACCCTGTCGCCTAGGCTGTAGTGCAGTGGCACACATGGCCATCACAGCCTGATGGATCTAAGCGATCCTTCTGCCTCATCCTTCCAAATTACTGGAACTACAGGCAGGCATCACCACACCTGGCTAATTTTTTTATTTATTGTAGTGACAAGGCCTCACCAAGTTGCCCAGGCTGGTCTTGAACCCCCGAGCTCAGGCAATCCTCTCACCTCCACCTCTCAAAGTGCTGGGATTACAGGCGTGAGCCACCACTCCCAGCCAGGAGGACATTCTTATTAGATCTATGCAAATAACTATATTGTCAAGAAAAGTTAGGAGACATAGTAAGAATTTCGGAACTCTGAGGAAATCATTGAGAATCAAATATCATTTTAAAATGTTTCACTAAAATGTTTAAGAAATCAAGGTTTACTAAACTGAATGAGTTACACATAACTTAAAAAGAAAGAAAATGAGCTTCCTCTTATATTTTGAAAATAGAATTTTGAAACAACCAACATTAATAATATTCCAAACAAATAGCCAGGAAAATAGATCTTCTTCTGTATTTACTTTTTGGTCCCGTGTTTATTCAGTCCTATATAATTAATTCTTATTCAGATGGGCCTTGACTTAGCAGTCTGCTTTCATGAAAATTTCTGCTTCTGGAGTTCTGGAAATCTGACTTAGTCCACTGTTGTGGTCTAAAAGTTATCTAAACAGCGTCATTTCAGAAGTCCACCCATGAGTTTATTCTTTGAAGTGTCAGTAGTTTAAAGTATCTAGTACAGCTCTTTCCATGGGGGTTTTGAAACTTTCTTTGTTGAATACACAAACTCTGGCTTGTAGTTTATAGCATAACCTTTAGATAAGCATTAAAAAAAACCTGTAGATGACAGAGACTTAATAGCTGTGGTTAGCTGTGACCAGTAATATCAAAAAAGAAGAGAGTAAACTTCACTTAGGTGATAGAGCATAGCTATTTCAAAAGAGTTTTGATCAGTATCTCCCTGTAGAGTAAAAGCATTATGGACAAAACTCTCATATATATGGTTGAATTATTTTTTTCACAAGGGTACCAGGACAATTCAGTGGGAAAAGGACAGTATTTTCTTTCTTTCTTTTTTTTTAATGGAAACGTCTTTTATTTATGTACAATTATAAATAAAAAACGATTGTTTTGCCTAATCCTTTTAAACACTACTGAGGCAGACAGGCTGAAGGACATTAGCTTCATTTTACAGTATTTTCAACAAATGGTGCTAAAAAAACTGGATATTCACAGGCAAAAGAATGAAGTTGGGCCCTTATCTAACACTCAACTCAAAATGTATCAAAGACCTAAAGGTCAGACCTAAAACAATACAACTCTTAGAAGAAAACACATCAAAAGCTTCATGACACTGGATTTGGCAGTTTCTTGGATATGAAACCAAAGGCAAAGGCAACAAAAGAAAAAGACGGCATGAAAATTTTAAAACTGTACATCAAAACACTATCACCAGAGTAACAAGGCAACCCACAGAATGGAAAAAAATATTTGCAAATGATATCTAATAAGGGATTAATATCCAGAATATAGAGGACTTATAAAGCTCAACAGAAAAACTACTTGATTCAAAAATGAGCAAAGGACGTGAATAGACATTTCCCAAATAAGATATACAAATGGCTAACAGACATATGAAAAGATTCTCAATATCACTAATCATCAAGGAAATACAAATCAAAACCACAGTGGTATATCATATCACACCCATTATGATGGCTACTAAAGTTAACAAGTGTCAGTGAGGGAATAGAGAAATTGGAATGTGTGCATTGTTGGTGGGAATGTAATATGGTACAGCAGCTATGGAAGAAAATATGGTGATTCCTCAAAAAATTAAAGATTGAATCACCATATGATCCAGCAATATCATTTCTGGGTATATATTCAAAAGAATTGAAAATAGGATCTCAAAGAGATATTTGTGTATCCATATTCATAGCAGCATTATTCGCAATAGTTAAAATGTGGAAGCAATTCAAGTGTCCCTCAACAGATGAATTGACAAGCTTATGTGTTATTTCCAATTAATACAATTATCCAGTCTTTAAAAAGGGAAAAATATCTGCCATATAGTACAACATGGATGAAACTTGAGGACATTATGCTAAGTTAAATAAGCCAGTCAGTCGCAAAAAGATAAATATGATTCCACTTACATGAGGCAGTTAGAGTAGCCAAAATCATAGAGACAGAAAGTAGAATGTGAGGTAATATCTATGTAAATTAGCTTAATTTAGCCATTCCCTAATGGATACATGCTTTAAAATATAATAATAAAATATACGTTATTGTCACTGTCAATTGATTTATTTAAAAGAGAGTTGAATGCTGGTTGACAGGGTCTGAGATATATTTAATGGATAATGAGTTTCTGTTTTATAAGATGAAAAGAGTTACTGAGATGAATGGTATTGATGGTTGCACAGCATCATGAGTGTACTTAATACCGCTGAATTTTACTTAAATGGTAAAGTTGGTACATTTTATGTTAGTGTATATCTTATCATAATTTTTTTAATGAAAAAAATACATTGTGGACAGGAAGATATGAATAATTCTCCAGGAACTTTACATACTGTTTCTGAAATATTTACATTAAAACAATTTTTACCTATATAAATTTAATCTAAGGAAAGCTAGGCTTCTCTTTTGATATGACAGTTCTTTCACTGTATTAAAAGAACAAATTTTTATAATTACTAGGGCCTTCTGGAAAATATCAAATATAGTTTTAGATACCTGAAATTTTTTTAACATTTTTTATTTTAAAATTGTGGGGTACAGTTAAGGATTAGGTATACAAATATGCATTGTGCAGGTACCCTTGTTGATGAGGTGTGCCCCCCCGTCCCCAGAGAGATATTGACTACCATTAATCCCACCTCCCTTCCCTTTCATGCCCCCCCCATAGTTTGCCTAGATGTTCGAGAGGTTTTATCAGGAAGGTTGCTGGATTTTATCAAAAGCTTTTTCTGCATCTAGTGATATAATCATGTGGTTTTTGCTTTGACGTCTGTTGATGTATTTAATTACATTTATGGTCTTGCGAATGTTGAACCAGCCTTGCGTCCCAGGGATGAAGCCTACTTGGTCATGATGGATCCTTTTCTTATAGTATTACGATAGTTGTTCAAGGTCCACTTATGAGTGAGAACATGTGATACTCAGATCTTTGTTTCTGTGAGAGATCACTCAGTCTTATAAACTCCAATTCCATCCAGGTTGCTGTGAAATTCATGATTTTATTCTTTTTTATGACTACGTAATATTCCATTGTGTTTATGTACCACATTTTTTAAATCCAGTCCCCTTTTGATGAACAGCATGGTTGCTTCCATGATCTTGCTGTTGTGAACAATGCTGCCATAAACATACGTGTGCAGGTATCTTTTTTATAGAGTGATTTGAGTTTTTCAGGGTATATTCCCAGTAGGGGGATTGTGGGGTCATATGGAAGGTCGATTTTTAGAGCTTTTAGGAATCACCACACTGATTTCCACAGAGGCTGCACTAGTTTACACTTCCACCAACAGTGTAGAAGTGTTCCCTTTGCAACACATCCTCTCCAGCATTTTTTATATTTTGAGTTGCTGTTAATGACCATTCTGACTGGAGTTAAGTGATATCTCAGTGAAGTTTTAATTTGCATCTCTTTAATGACTAATGAGATTGAACATTTCTTCTTGTATCTGTTGTTGAAGATGAGTTGGTTGAGAAATTGGGGTTTTGCTTCTGGAATCTCAATTCTATTCAATTGGTCTATATGCCTGTTCTTGTACCAATACCAAGCTGTTTTGATTATTGTAGCTTTATACTAAAGTTTGAAGTCTGATATTGTGATACGTCCTGCTTGGTTTTTTTTGCTGAGGATTGTTCTGGCTATTGGTCATTTGTGCTTCCATATGAATTCCTGTATTGTTTTTCTTAGATCTGAGAAGAATGTTGCTGGTAATTTGATGGGTATTGTATTAAATCTGTAGATTACCTTAGGTAAGATGGACATCTTCACAATGTTGATTCTTCTAATCCATGAAGCATGGGACATTTTTCCACTTGTTTGTGTCATCTTTGATTTCTTTGAGCAGTATTTTGTAGTTTTCATTGTAAAAGTCTTTCACGTCTCTGGTTAGGAAGATGCCAAGATATTTCATTTTTTGTGTGGCTATCGTGAATAGGATTGGGTTTCTGTTTATTTATTATTGGTGTAAAGAAATGCAGTTGTCTTTTGCACATTTATTTTATACCCTGAGACTTTGACAAAGTCCTTTATCAGTGCAAGGAGGCTTTTGATAGATTCTCTTGGGTTTTTAAGGTACACCATCATGTCGCCTGCAAAGAGAGATAGCTTGACTTCCTCTTTTCCTATTTGGATATCCCTGATCACCTTCTCTTTTCTGATTGTTGTCGCCTCAGCCTCCCAAAGGCACTATCTTTTTGTCTTCTATGTCCCAGATTTGGGCTTTTATTTTGGTAATCTGGATTCTGCTACTGAAGTTAGGGTTATGTTGGTCTTGCTTTTCCAACTTCCGTAGGTGACTTGTTAGGCTGTTAATTTGTGATCCTTCCATTTTCTTCATGTGCATTTGTAGAGATATGAATTCCCCTCTTACTACAGCTTTCATGGCATCCCAGAGATTTTGGTAAGATGTTTCTTCATTGTCATTTGTTTCCAGGTATCTTTTAATCTCTGTTTTGATTTCATCATTGACCCAGGAGTTGTTTAGCATCATGCTGTTTAGTGTCCATGTCTTTCTGGGTTTGGGGGGAACCTTGTTGGTGTTGATGTTTATTTTTATTCCACTGTGGTCCAAGAAGGTGTATGGCAAAATTTCGATCTTTTGAAATTTGTTTATGCTTGATTTATGGCCAAGTATGTGGTCGATCTCAGAGTATGTTCCATGCGGTGGTTAGTAGAATGTATATTCTGTGGTCATTGGATGGAGTGTTCTGTAGGTATCAATTAAATCCATTTGGTAAAGAGTCACATTGAGGTTCTGGATCTCGTTGCTGATATTTTGTCCTGATGATCTGTCCAGGGTTGTGAGTGGGGTATTAAAAGTCCCCAGCTGTGATAGTATTAGAGTGAATATCTTTTTTGAGTTTACTTAGAAGCTGCTTTATGAAAGTTGGCATTCCTAGGTTGGGTGCATATATGTTTAGGATAGATATTTCTTGTTTATGAATTGAAACTTTTATCATTATGTAGTGGCCTTCTGTATCTTTTTTAATTTTTGATAACTTAAAGAGTATTTTGTCTGAGATTATGATCGCAACTCCTTCTTTCTTTTATGTTCTGTTCACCTGAAAATTTGTTTCCCATACTCTTACTTTGAGTCTGTGAGTGTTTTTTATAGTGAGATGAGTCTCTTGTAGGCAATGTATTGTTGTCTGATGATATTTTATCCACTTTGCCATTCTATGTCTTTTCGGTGGTGCATTTAGTCCATTCATATTCTGACTAATGTTCGAAATGTGAGAGTTGATCCCTATCATATGGTTCTTATAGAGTTGTTGTTGTTCCTATTTGTTTGTTATGTTTCTTTTGGTTTTGGGGTTGGTTCGTGTGTGTTTTTAATCTTTTTCCTGTACTCCTGTGAAGAACATTGTTGTTCTTTTTTCCTTTTCTTCTGTGTTTAATACTTTCCTAAGTGTTTCTTGTAGACACAGTCTGTTGGCTACATAAGTTCTTAGGGATTAGATATCTGGGAAAGTTTTTAATTCTCCTCCACTGATGAAGCTTAGCTTGGCTGAGTAGGTTATTCTCGGTTGAAATTGTTTATCTTTTAGAACTTTGAAGATAGGGCTCCAAGCTCTCCTAGCCTAAGGGTTTCTGTATAAATCTGCTGCTATTTTAATTGGTCTTCCATGGTAGGTAATCTGACCTTTTTCTCTTTCTGCCTTTAGGATTTTTTCTTTTATACCTACTTTGTTTAGGTGAATTATTATGTGTCTGGGAGGTGGTCTTTTCATTTGTTGTCTTACAGGGGTTTGCTGAATCTCTTGTGTTTGAATTTTCACATCACTGATGACATGAGAGAAGTTTTCTTGAATAATTTTATGGAATATTTGTTCCAGAGTGGACTCTGTCTCTCTTTATGCCTCAGGAAGTCCAATTACTCTTAGGTTCGGTCTCTTGAAGTAATCGCTCATCTCTTGAAGGTTTTGTTCTGTCTTTTTAAGCTTCTTATGTTTTTGACAGTTTTGGTTAGTTCTATATTTTGGTCCTCACGTTCTGAGATTCTTTCTTCTTCTTGGCTAATTCTGCTTTCCATGCTTATCAGTTTTTGTTTATTTCATTTATTTACTACTGTTATCTCAGTTATCAACTCCTTCCTAGTTTCCTCTTGTCTCTCCTCAATTCTTTTTAATCTCTCCATTAATGTCTTAATATCTGGGTTTGTAGTTTGAGAACAGTCATTCTAGGACTCTTCATTGTTTGCATTCCAAAGTCAGTTTTCTCAGTGTCTGACTTCCCAGGGGTCTGTGAGAGACCCATATTCTTCTTTTGGTTTTTCTTCATTTGTGTAGATTTTTCTCTCCCCTTTTCCCTCCCCTTCTTTAATTCTGTTTTTCAGGGAATGTGGGGTTGCTTTTACTTCTTTCTGTTCAATCTCCTGTTCTTCTTTATGAGTGTCTTTGGCTTTGTTCAATTTTGAGGCTGGACTGTAGGTTGGGACTGTACTTTTTGCAGTTTTGAGATTTAATTGAGGGGGATGCTGTGATTCAGAATCTATCTGCAGATCCCAGTATCCACCAACAGGTGTATGGGCACACTGGAACCCACTTCCCAATGCCTTACAATCTGTCCATGCAGTGGGGTTTAGGTTTGCTTCCTGGAAACAAAGGAGGTAAGACAAAGGAAAATAATGGAAGAAGTGGGGGGTCAAGAGGAAGTTGGAGAGAGAGAAGAGTAAGAGGGAAAACACATACATACCAACTAATGAATGAAAAAAGACACAAGGCCAGAAAAGTATAAAAAACAAACAAACAAGATTCCCTAAAGCATACTGGTAATCACACAGACAGTCCAATAAATTTATGCCTTTTGATGTGCTTTTCCCCAACGCAAACAAGTAGTCTAACTCAAAAAGCAAACAAAAGTGAGCATAACAAACAGCCAAAACAATAAAATAAGAAATCATACTAGCTCTGAAGTCTTTCCTGAGTGTCTAAAGTCTCTTCAGCTCTGATCTCTAGCCTCTCCTCTTTGTAGGCAAATAGACTTACTCATAGGTTGGGTTGGTTCCCTTGGCTTGCTGCCTGAGAGGTTTGCTACTGGACTGAGCTGCCTGTGTCTGATTCAGCATAGGGGAGGGCCTTTTGTCTCCTGTTTGCAAGGTTTCCTTAGAAACCAAGGTGGTGGCTGCTCATAGATGGGTAGGGTAATGCAAATCTCTGCCTGAAAAATGGCTGCATCTTTCCCCTATCCTTTCTCTCCCCTCGTCCTTTCTGCTAGTCTGGTCTTTGGATAGGGCAGGTGGCGGTGGTGGCAGCAGCTTTGTGCCCCCACGGGACACTTCAGCCAGAAATGGAGCTGATATCTCTGAGAGACAGGCACCTAGAGCCTCCCTGGGCAATGGTGGCTTGAGATGGGGCTGAGTGGGGACCTGGAACCCAGGGCGGGGGCCTGAAACTCCAAGGGTGAGCACTGGCTGTGGTTTTGGGTGCTTCAGCCCGGATGGCAGTGCAGAGCCCGGAGGCACAGGAGCTGGTGGCCTGCGTGGGCAGCGGCAGTCTTGGGCCTGGTGGGGCGCCCCAGGAGGGAATCAAGCCTGTAGTTCTAAGGGGCAGGCATGGACGGCCTCCCTGGGCTGCCACGGCCCAAGACTGGGCTGGGTGCCTAGCCAGGGAGTGAGCTGGCAGCAGCTGAGTGCACGCAGAGTGTAGCCAGCAAGGGAACCCAGATCTCTACAAGGCGGTATCCAAGGGCCTCCACAGGCGGTGGCCAGTGCAGCTGGCTGTGGAGTGGGTGGGGGAGTAAGAGTCTTTATGGGACCTCACTTTCGGAGAATCTCACAGTCCCACCTGTGCCATTGCCATTTTACCGGAACTCCCAAGGGGTTCAGAAATTAACTAGGAGATTTCCTTGTCCAGCATGTCCCTCTTCTCCTTCAGTTTCTGAATGTCAAGGTGCAGAGACTTCTTGTTGGTTCCATCAGCATGGCCAGACTTGAGAGATGGCCGAGGGGATTGGAAGGCCCAGCAGCGTCAGTTCAGCCTGGTTCCGTCCTGGAGAAGAATTCAAGGGGAGAGGCTGATTGTACTGACAGCTCACTCCCAGAGGAAAGGTGTACCGTGCCAGGTTGAGGGAGCAGAAGCAGACGCTAAGAGCAATACCTGAATTTTTAAATAAATCTGTTACATATTTGAGATCAATTTTTGAGTAATCAGAGGAAATTTGGGCATGTGTGCCTGAGAAATAATTTTTGTTTGCCTGTTTAATGAAAGCCATAATAAAACAATACTTAAAAGCCTAAAAAGTAATATAGTTGTTAAGAATGAGTTATTTCATAAGTGAGGAACTTTTGTTCTTTGGGAGTTTTCCCCCCATAAATTCTCAAGTACATAATAAAGATAACATGTAGCACAGAACATTATTCTTGTAAATCATGGCATCTCTGTCTAGGTAGATCATGTAGATCATAGGTAAAGGCATTAATCAGTAAATCAGGGAGGAAGGCACATCAAAATTAAATGAACTTTGTTGATATCCTAACACATTTTATAAATTATTTTCAGGCTCAGCTATTATAAATTAACAAATAAACTTCATTTTCCCAGTTTTATTACTCATAACATTCTTTCAAATATTCTGGAACAAAGTGACACTTTATTTTAGGGCTGCAATTTTTTCTCCAGTGATCTTCATGATAATATTATAATGTACTTTATGTTAACATTGCAATTTGTTAGTTACTGCTTTTTTCAAATGAATCAGTAAATACGTATTTTAAATGTTTTCACTTTGATTTCTAATTCAGTAAATATTAATAGTTGTAACTAGCATACACAAAATATTCTGAAGTCTTAATAAGTTTTAAGTGTGTAAAGGGGTCCGGATAATCACAACTATAGAACAAAACTTTTTTTCTCTTAAAAAAAACAATATTTCTTCATCCCTATCACTTCTACTATAGTCTTGGCTGCTAAAACTAATTATAGCTTTTAATGAAAGTAAGTCACTTCTATGTTACAGAGGAAATTTAGGGGTTAATAATTAAGAACTGTCTTACATACATGCAATTTAGCAGACAGTAAAGCTCATTCACATACATAAAACAATTTTCTGTAACCACATACAATCCTTTTATTACTTTTTTTTTCTAGAGACAGGTTTTCACTATGTCAGCCAGAATGGAGTGCCGTGACATGATCATGGCTCACCACTGCCTCAAATTCCTGGGGTCAAGCTATTCTCCCACACTAGCCTCTCAAGTGGCTGGGACTACAGATGTAAATACCACACCTGGCTAATTTTTCTTTTTTTTTTTTTGGTAGAGACAATGTCTTGCTATGGTGCCTGGGCTGACCTCCAGCTCCTGGGCTCAAGCAGTCCTCCTGCATTAGCTTCCCAAAGTGCTGGGATAATAGATGTGAGCCACCACACTGGCCTTAAATGAGCCCTTTCAGTTTCATCTCATTATTCATGCATTTATCCACATGTTCATTAAATACTCAGTACATATTTTGTGCCGCTACGTATATGCAGTGACCACAAAGTCAAAGACTACAGCCCAGACCAAAGCATGCTGAAATTCTGTCTGTAATGGAGTGCCCATAGGCATAGTGTACACATGCTTATGGCACTGGCCAAAATAAAATTATTTTAATGCAATGCTGGATTACAGTTGTGAGTCACTGCTTTTTATAGAAGAAGAGAAGAACACATTCATAAATATGACACACAACTCTAGCATCTATATACTAAATATTAACTGAAAGGGAAAAAACTAAGGGAAAATTAATGTAAGTAGAGAGTTTATTTGGGCCAAGTTTGAGGACTGCAACCTAGGAGCATAGATTGACTTCAGTTAACAATAATTACAAATAGGTTTTTAAAAGAAAAGAAGAGGCAGCTCCTAGGTTTTTACTAAAAATTTACAAAAAATAACATAAGCCATTGATTGACTGTGCCTTATTCTTTGTATCACAAATTACAGGAAAAAATGGCAAAAATGAGACCTCACCAAGTCACTGATTTATATACAGCCGGTATTGCTTGTTAAATTATTTCTAGTCTTTGGAATACCATAAGTTTAGTTTTCTCAGAGGAAGTAAAACAAGGATACATAGTAGAAATATAATACACGTAAGAATTATAATCCTTCTTTAGAGACCTGTAGCCAGAAAATATTCCAGGATGTAGTCCACATTGTAAAAAAATAATAATAAAAACTTGAAAACAATGGTCAGAACTGGAATCTAATAACAGATGTAATATAGTTTTCCTCTGAAACATGCTTTTCCTCTCTCCAGTTTCCCATTTCTTTTTCTTTTTCTTTTTTTTGAATTGGAGTCTCACTCCGTTGCCCGGGCTGGAGTGCAGTGGCACACTCACAGCCAACCAGTGTCAACCTGCTGGGCTCCAGTGATCCTTTCACCTCAGCCTTCCAAGTAGCCGGACCTATAGACGTGTGCTACCATGCCCATAGTTTGCCATTTCTACCAAAGATAAACATTAGTAGGACTAATTTATTTGAAAAACAATTTTTAGTATTATATTTTACCTGTTTATTTATTTGAAGTGCACCAAGAGTATTGATTGACCATATAGGCTCTGTTAAATTGACTTTGCAGAAACTTTTTTATGAGAAATTTCAGATTAGACTTTTTAAAAAACATTTGAGACTAAGATGCCAAGCCAAGGATTTGCCATCAGACTGTACCTGTAATATCTGTATGAAGTAGGTGAGTGTCTCTCTTCTCGAGGTCCCAAAATATTTTGAGGTTCCTGGGCCTGTCAAAAAGTGACACTGTTTACTTTGAACCATGCAGACAGGATCCCAGGTCAGTCTTTCCAAGGAGCTTTTTATCAGCTCTGTAAAGTCAACCTTAATTTCTTGAATCAGTTGAGTCACATCTGAAAATACGCCTTTTGAGTCAAAGCCCTGGTAAAATAACCAGTGTCTCTAATTGTGTCCTGTTACAGAAGAAGACAGATTCTTATTGAACTTTAACAACTAGATTACTATAAAATAAGAATACTCATGAATAACTTCCAAATTCTGGAGAAATCAGGTAGAGAGAAAGATAAGTGTTACAAATTTTTCAAGTGTTTCAAACAAAGTCATAAAATCATTTTAATCCTCTATCAGTTCAGTCCATGTAATTAATTCTTGTTCTGCTTGATGTTAGGTTAGTAATCTTTATGAATGCATCAGTTTTTGAGTTTTGGAAGTTTTCATTTAATTCACTAATATGATTTCCAAAGTTACCAGGAACTTGTATTAAAAAGTACTTGTCAGGATTCTTTTCCATTAATTTCTTTGAAGAAAACACCAATTTTGGAATGTAGCCAATTATAATCACTTTTTGAAAAGAATGAAAGTAAAGCAATGATTGTGGATGACAAAAGACTTAGAGTAGCCATGGTAACTGACCAGGAAATTTGGTTGCTTGTGTGGCATATAATAATTTAACATAATAACTATAATTATGTTTATCAAGACATTTCAGAATTTTATGAATCTCATACAGTTTTGGAATACATATTAATGCAAATATAATTCAAAGAAAGGTAGACACCTTTCTTTTTTTTTTTTTGACAATGCTTTTCATATGATTTTGGCATACCAAATGAGCCTAATACGTCTCTCTTGGATGTTCAGGAGTGCCTTTGGGAAAAGACGTAATTTTAAAATTTGAAGTTTGATTTTGAGAAGTTTGTCAAAGATCAAAGTTTTTAAACAGTTAATCAAAATAGAATCACAGGTCACTGTGAAATAATCGTCATTCTCTTAACCAAAGTGATCATTCAAATAATTTCAAAAAGCAAAACTGTTTACTCTTTGATAGAGAGTTGACTCAAAGACTCAGTTTACAAATAAAAGACCTAATGAAGACGGCATGATCCAAACTCTCCTCTTTTTTTTTTGTTTGTTTTGTTTGCAGCATTCACAAAAGGTATATAAAATCTTTAGGTTTAATATTAATAAAACCTTCTATACAGATATATCCCATCTCAATCAGTTTTGACTACATCTTAAGAGTTCCATAAACCCTTCATAACCTTTTGCTATTTTTCTCATTCTTTCTTTCTGTATCCACTGTTTATCTCATTCTTTCTTTTTTTCCCCTTCAACATAAATAAGCCTTTAAGTGACCTCTAAGTTACTAAGTTTTGCAAAACAAGCTGAGGAGGGGACTGTAAAACAATTATAAGAAGCTACAACTGAAAAACTTGTTCTGTCCTTGGGTAGTGATTAGGGTAAACATGACAAAGTTAAGCATATAACTTTCACATAAGTTCCCCAAAAGAAGGAAACACTATGAGGTTGAGTTGTACAATGCTTCCACAGTGCACCTCACTATACAGACATTCCCTTGGGGCTGGTGAGCAATCCAAAACAAATCAGCCCATGCTATGATCAGCCCTTACCCCATGGGAATCTTTTTTTTTTTTTTGAGTTGGAGTCTCACTCTGTTGCCCATACTGGAGTGCAGTGGCCGCTCCCAGCCACTGCAGCCTCGACCCGCTGGGCTCTGGCGATCCTTCCGCCTCTGCCTTCCAAGTAGCTGGAACTACAGACACGCACTACCACGCCTGGCTAAATTTTTGAATTATTGTAGAGATGAGGTCTCGCCAAGTTGCCCAGGCAGGTCTCGAACCTGCGGGCTCAGGCAAACCACTCACCTCAGCCTCCCGATGTGCGGGATTACAGGCTAAGCCACTGAGCCCGGCTCCCATGGGAGTCTTATTGCTCAATGAAACAAGTATTGTATAGTTGCCAAGTGTTCAAATCCTGCCTTTCTTATCTAAATAGACAAAGAAATGCAGTAACAATCTCTCACTGCATTTGCTGTCAGCCAATTCTAAAGCTACAGCTTTTGCTTGTAGTGATCAGCTATTGCACGCAAAAAAGTCAAGTTATCTCTCACAGTACAGAGTAATCCTCCCTGTTACTGCCAAAATCCAAAGAGATAAGATAATGCAGTGAAAAAGAGAGCAGAGCTTTAGACCTGAGATGAACTTGTCTACGACACTTTAGATTCCACAAGGAAAACAGAAGACCCCAAAAAGGGAATGAGTGGCACCTTTTTTTTGGTATTCTTTCAGGGATCTTTGAGTCATTAAATTTTTCCTGTAGATTTCTTTATGTGCTATGAAAATGGCAAAGTGAAGGAAGAGCAGAAAGAAGTGGATCAACAAGTCTTAGAGGAGCCAATTTGGGGAGATTTTTTTGCCTTCTAAAATACCAATGAAGTTGTACATTTTTCTTAGCAAAAATCATGCCAGCAAGACAGGAAGCAAACAAAGGGATCAGACATTTTAAAAATGGGGTTTAACGTGACTAAAAAATCCCATAAACAAGGCCCATGAGAAAAAGAGAGAAAGGTCTTTAAAAAAAAAAGCAGATTATATATACTAAAACATATAATCTTTTAGTTATACATATGCATATGGATGGAAAATCAGCTTTTAATTAAACTGATATTAAATAGAGCTCTTTTAAAAACAAATATTTCCATGTATCTTATGAAATTTTAGCCAGGGTAGGGGAATAGCTCTCCCATTTAATTTGGTTCTAAAATCAACTTTTTAAAAAATTGTGTATGCAAATGAGTTACTTTAGGCCTTTCAAAACATCTTCATTTTAGTTTATGAACATTCCAGATTACATCACTCAATATTCCTAAATATTTACAAGAGGACAGCCCATAAGTGTTAAACATAAATTCAGCTGATGTTCTAAAAATATCACGCAGATTTTAAAGCTTAATTTCCCATAAATTTAGAAACTTTGCAAAAGTGACCAAGGCCAGGAATGTATACTACTTGGACTGTCTCTAACAGCCAGGTGGCAGCTGGGTATTCAGAGTATGAAGGACCATACCCTAATATTATACCCATCCAAAAGAGCAAAAGATGGGTCCCTAAGATGTTCTTTTGTTAAGCAATGCCCTATGAGGGGCTACATCACATCCTGGGCCATAACCCTGATACCTCTACAAAGTCTCCAGTCACTTGGAGCACCCACATGAATCAGAAGGAATAAATCACGTCTTTTTGAGGGTACAAGAGAACTCACCTTATACAGTTTTCAGTTTGGAAATAACAAGAATTGGTCACAAATGAAAATTAAAGTCCAAATTTCCAAGGAACAGAAAGCAACTGCATTCTTTATTTTTTTTAATTTTTTATTATAAAGATATGGGGTACAATTCAGGGTTAGGTATACAAACATTGATTATGCAGGTACCCTTGTTGATAAGGTATGCCCCTCCCTCCCCTAGCAGTTTCCCTCAACTGCCAATCCCACACCCCCTCCCCTGACAGTTTCCCATTACCACCAAATGCTTTCTTATAGTAATATAAAGCAACTACATTCTTAAAGCATGCTAAGTAAAATGAGACCACCACTGCCAGACTGCCATTCCCTTTATCCAAGCCTTCTGTCCTGAGGCAGAAGCAGGAAAACCTTGAACCAAACCTTCTGCTGTGAGACAGAGGCAGAATAAAAGTCCTCTGCAGAGCTCATTACCTGAATTGCCTGTCCAAATTAAAAACTGAAGCCTTTGCTTTTAAAGCAAAGAGAGGGTTTGAAAAACATTCCAATATAAGTCTAGACCTTCAACCAAAGAGTGAGAGGTCTGAATTCAGAAGAACTCACCTGAAGCACCTAATGGAACGTCTGAAGACAGGGCGAACACAGTTCATGCTGGTACCAAGTGCAGCTTTCAGAGACAAACAACAAGTGATCGTGGATAGTTACTCTGAATCCTGCCAACTTATGCCAGATATGTCAACTTAAAGGAAAAAAAGGAGGCAAAATTAATATACATAGAGAGTTCATTTGAGTTCATTTGCAAGTTTGAAGACTGCAACCTGGAAGCATAGATTCAAGTTGCCCTGAATATATGAGGGGAAACCCCAAAAATGTCAGAATTATTTTTTGGTGGGCAGGTCCCTGAAGTACAGGTTTTCTCCACTAGGTAAGTATTCTAGGAAGCGATTAGCATCAGTGTACCAGCTAGTGTTGTGAGAGGTTGCATTCAACTTTAGTGACTATTTTGGTGGGAGATTCGTTCAGTGCATTTCCCCATCTCATGATGCGTGATTAACAAGCATACCTGCCCATACTGCACTGAGCGTTTCTGACTAAAACGGTATGACCCCCCGAGCCCCACCATCCCTATTTACCTGATCTCACCCCAGGTACTTTTTTTGTTTGTTTCCCCAGATGAAAAAAAGTCTGAAAGGGAAATATTTTGCTGATGTGGAAGAGATGAAGCAACAATGGCAGAAGCACTAAAAGTCATCAAAATTCATGAGTTCAAAAACTATTTTGAGCAAGGCAAGGCCGACCACAGTGGCTCACATCTATAATCGCAACACTTTGGGTGGCCAAGGTGAGAGGATAGCCTGAGCCCAGTTTGAGACCAGCCTGGGCAACATAGTGAGACCTAGTCTCTACAATAAATCAAAAACTTAGCCAGGCATGGTAGCGCACACCTGTATTCCCAGCTACTTGGAAAACTGAGGCGGAGTGATCCCCTGAGCCCAGCAGTTCGAGGCTGCAAGTAGCCTTGATCACATCACTATACCTCAGCCAACAGAATGAAACTCTGATTCCAAAAAAAAAAAAAAAAAACTAGGTGGGCTCAGTGGCTCAGCCTGTAATCCCACGCCTTTGGGAGACTGAGGTGAGTGGATTGCCCGAGCCCGTGGGTTCGAGACCCGCCTGTGCAGATGAGACCTCATCTCTACAATAAAATCAAAAATTAGCTGGGCGTGATAGCACGTGCCTGTAATTCCGGCTACTTGGAAGGCTGAGGCAGAAGGATCGCTGGAGCCCAGCAGATCGAGGCTGCAGTGGTCGGGAGTGGCCATTGCACTCTAGTCTGGGCAACAGAGTGAGACTCCAATTCAAAAAAAAATAAAAAAACTGTTTTGAGCAGTAGAATAAACCATCTTGATAGGTGTATTGCACCAAATGGAGAGTACTTTAAAGGTGACTGAAATTTAACTATACAAAAATAAGTAAATAATTTTTTATAAATAAATTCCTGGTTGTTTGGGGTTCCCCATTCATACATTCTGAATAGCAACAGTTATAAGAAGGTTTTTATTTTTCATTTTTTATCAGTATTTTTTATTTTGATATTGTGGGGTACACTTAAGGGTTACGTAAGTGTATGCTTCATTTAGGCCCCCTTGTTAATAACAGGTGTCTCCCCATCCCCAGACAGATGTTTACTACCATTAGTCCCATCCCCCCCCATGGTTTCCCACCACTGTCAGTCATTTTCTTATGGTAGTGCGTTGGATGATCAAGGTCCACTATATGAGTTAGAATATGTGATACAAAGATCTTTGTTTCTGTGAGAGGTCACTCTATTATAGACTCTATCTCCATCCAGGTTGCTGCGAAATTCATGATTTTGTTCTTTTTTATGGCTGCATAGTATTCCGTTGTGTATATGTACCACATTTTTTAATCCAGTCCTCTTTTTATGGACAGTGTGGTTGATTCCAGGTTCTTGCTATTGTGAACAATGCTGCGATAAACATTCGTGAGCAGGTATCTTTTTGATAGAGTGATTTGAGTTCTTCAGGATATATTCCCAGTAGGGGGATGGCAGGGTCATATGGGTGGTTGATGTTTAGAGCTGTTAGGAGTCACCACACTGCTTTCCACAGAGGTTACACTAGTTTACACTCCCACCAACAGTGTAGGAGTGTTCCCTTTTCGCCACACCCTCTCCAACAGCTATTATTTTTTGAGTTATTGATAATTGCCATTCTGACTGGAGTTAGGTGGTATCTCAGTGTGGTTTTGATTTGCATCTCCTTGATGATTAGTGAGGTTGAGCATTTCTTCATGTGTTTGTTGGCTGCTCGGATGTCTTCTTTTGTGAAGTGTCTGTTCATATCTTTTGCCCATTTTATAATGGGGTTGTTTGTTTTTTTCTTTTTAGCATGTTTGAGTTCCTTCTAGATCCAAGATGTTAAGCCTTTGTCAGACCTGGAGTTGGCAAATACTTTTTCCCAGTCTGTAGGCTGTCTCCCTGCTCTCTTGATGGTTTCTTTGGCTTTGCAGAAGCTTGTCAGTTTAATGAGGTCCCACTTGTCTATCTTATCCCTTATGGCCTGTGGGTTTCGAATTTTGTTCAGGAATTGGATGCCAGTTCCGGTTTCCATGAGGGTATGTCCTTCATTTTCTAAGGTTCTTATGGTTTGAGGTTTTACATTTAGGTCTCTGATCCATTTGGAGTTAATTTTTGTGTATGGGGATAGATAAGGGTCCTGTTTCAATCTTCTGCAAGTGGTAAGCGAGTTTTCCCAGCACCATTTACTGAATAGGTTCTCCTCTCCCCAGTGATAGGTGGTGGAGGCTTTGTCGATGATGAGTTGTTTGAGAAATGGAGGTTTTGCTTCTGAAATCTCAATTCTATTCCATTGATCTATATGCCTATTCTTATACCAATACCAAGCTGTTTTGATGATTGTAGCTTTATAGTAAAGTTTGAAGTCTGGTAATGTGATACCACCTGCTTTGTTTTTTTTTTTTTTTTTGCTGAGGATTGTTCTGGCTATTCTTGGTTGTTTGTGTTTTCATATGAATTCCTGTGTTGTTTTTTTATAGGTCTGAGAAGAATGTAGCTGGTAATTTGATAGGTATTGCATTGAATCTGTAGATTGCCTTAGGTAAGATGGACATCTTCACAATGTTGATTCTGCCAATCCATGACCATGGGATATTTTTCCACTTGTTTGTGTCATCTTTGATTTCTTTGAGCAGAGTTTTGTAGTTTTCATTGTAAAGATCTTTTATGTCTCTGGTTAGGAATATGCCAAGGTATTTCATTTTTTTGTGTGGCTATTGTGAATGGAATTGTGCTTCTTATTTGCGTTTCTGTTTGTTTATTTTTGGTGTAAAGAAATACGATTGTCTTTTGCACATTTATTTTATATCCTGACACTTTGTTGAAGGCCTTTATCAGTGTAAGGAGGTTTTTGATAGATTTTCTTGAGTTTTCAAGGTACACAATCATGTCATCTGCAAAGAGAGATAATTTGACTTCCTCTTTTCCTATTTGGATACCCCTGATTGCCTTCTCTTCTCTGATTGCTCTAGCCAGGACTTCCAATACTATATTGAACAGAAGGTGTGAGAGTGGGCATCCTTGTCTTGTTCCAGTTTTTCAGGGGAAATGGTTCCAATTTTTGTCTGTTTAGGAGTATGCTGGCTATGGGTTTCTCATCGATGCCTTTTACTACTTTGAGGTATGTTCCCTGTATGCCTAGATGTTCAAGGGTTTTTATCAAGAAGGGGTGCTAGATTTTATTAAAAGCTTTATCTGAATCTAATGATATAATCATGTGGTTTTTGTTGTGACATCTTTGATGTATTTAGTTACATTTATTGTTTTATGAATGTTTAACTAGGCTTGCGTCCCAGGGATGAAACCTACTTGGTCATAATGGATGATTTTTGAGATGTGTTGTTGAATCCGGTTTGCTAGGATCTTGTTGAGAA
>NW_007249154.1:398717-399492 GCF_000164805.1 Carlito syrichta
TGATCTGTCTAGGGTTGTGAGTGGGGTATTAAAGTCCCCAGCTATGATAGTGTTAGAGTCGATATCTTTCTTTAGTTTTCCAACAAGTTGCTTTATAAAAGTTGGCCCACCTATGTTGGGTGCATGTTTGTTTGGGATAGATATTTCTTGTTGATGGATTGAGCCTTTTATCATTATGTAGTGGCCTTCTGTATCTTTTTATAATTTTTAATAGCTTGAAGGGTATTTTGTCTCAAATTAAGATCACTACTCCTCTTTTCTTTTGTATTCCGTTCACCTGAATGTTTGTTTCCCATCCTCTTACTTTGAGTCTGTGGGTGTCCTTTCTATTGAGGTGAGTCTCTTGAAGGCAATAGATTGTTTCCTGATGACATTTTATCCATTTTGCCATTCTATGTCTTTTCAGTGGTGCATTTAATCCATTCATATTTAGGCTAATAATTGAAATGCAAGAGTTTATCCCTGTCATAAGGTTCTTTCAGAGTTGTTCCTGTTTGTTTGTTTTCTTTCTTTGGGTTTTGGAGTTGGTTCATGTGTGTTTTTAATCTTTTGCCTGTACTCTTGTGAAGAATCCTGTTGTTCTTTTTTCTTTTTCTTGTGTGTTCAGTACTTTCTTAAGTGTTTCTTGTAGAGGTGATCTGGTGGCAGTGTAGGTTCTTAGGGATTGGATATCTGGAAAAGATTTCAATTCTCCCTCACTAATGAAGCTTAGTTTGGCTGGGTAAGTTATTCTTGGTTGAATTGTTTCTCTTTTAGAACTTTGAAGATAGGCTCC
>NW_007249154.1:399512-451718 GCF_000164805.1 Carlito syrichta
TGTTGAATCCGGTTTGCTAGGATCTTGTTGAGAATTTTAGCGTCTATATTCATCAAAGATATTGGCCTGTAGTTCTCTCTTTTTGTTGAACCTTTACCTGGCTTGGGTATCAATGTGATGTTATCTTCATAAAATGATTTTGGGAGAGTTCCATCTTTCTCAATCACCTGAAATAGATTCAGTAGGATTGGAATCAGTTCCTCCTTAAATATCTTGTAGAATTCTGCTGGAAAGCCATCTGGTCCAGGGCTTTTTTTGTAGGTAGTTTTCTTATTACATAGTCATTTTCCTTGATTGTTATTCGTCTATTTAGGGTCTCAATTTCTTCTTGTTTCAACCTAGGTAGGTTGTTTGATGACAGAAAGTCCTCCATTTCCTTGAGGTTTTCAAGTTTGTTTCCATGCAAGTGTACATAGTAGTCTCTGATGATCTTTTGTATTTCTTCAAGATCAGATGTGACTTCATCTTTTGTGTTTCCGATTGTGCTAATTTGGGTTTTTTCTCTCTTTTTCTTGGTCAGTCTAGCTAGGGGACCATCGATCTTGTTTATCCTTTCAAAGAACCAGCTTTTTGTTTCATTGATTTTTTTTGTATTGTGTTTTTGTTTTCTATGTCCTGGATTTGGGCTTTTATTTTGGTGATCTGGATTCTTCTACTGAAATTAGGGTTTTTGTGGTCTTGCATTTCTAGCTTTCTTAGGTGGCTTATTAGGCTATTAGTTTGTGCTCCTTCCATTTTCTTCATGTGTGTTTGTAGGGATATAAATTCCCCTCTTACTACAGCTTTTAAGGTGTACCAGAGATTTGGTAAGATGTTTCTTCATTTTCATTTGTTTCCAGGTATTTTTTGATCTCTGTTTTGAATTCATCATTGATCCAGGAGTTGTTTAGTATCATGCTGTTTAGTGACCATATCTTTTTGTCTTTCTGGGGGACCTTGTTGGTTTTAATGTTTATTTTTATTCCACTGTGGTCTGAGAAGGTGCATGGTATTTCGGTCCTTTTAAATTTCCTTATGCTTGATTTATGGCCAATTATGTGATCGATCTTGGAAAATGTTTCATGCGGTGATGAGTAAAATGTGTATTCTCTGGTCTTTGGATGGAGTGTTCTGTAGGTATCAATTAAGTCCATTTGGTCCAGTGTCACATTGAGGTTCCGGATCTCATTGCTGATTTTTTGACCTGATGATCTGTTGAGGGTTGTGAGTGGGGTATTAAAGTCCCCAGTTATGATGGTGTTAGAGTCAGTATCTTTCTTTAAGTTTCCTAGGCGTTGCTTTATAAAAGTTGGTGCACCTATGTTAGGTACATATATGTTTAGGATAGATATTTCTTGTTGATGGAGTGAACCTTTTATCATTATGTAGTGGCCCTCTGTATCTTTTTTAATTTTTGATAGCTTAAATGATATTTGTCTGAAATTAGGATCACAACTCCTCCTTTCTTTTGTGTTCCATTCGCCTGAAAATTTGTTTCCCATCCTCTTACTTTGAGTCTCTGCGTGTCCTTTCTAGTGAGGTGGATCTCTTGAAGGCAGTATATTGTTGCCTGGTGATATTTTATCCATTTTGCCATTCTATGTCTTTTCAGTGGTGCATTTAGTCTATTCACATTCAGGCTAATTATTGAAATGTAAGAGTTCGCCCCAATCATAGAGTTCTTATAGAGTTGTTCTTCCACGTGGTTTATTGTCTTTCTTTTGTTTTGGGGGTTGGTTCATGTGTATTTTATTCTTTTTCCTATACTCTTGTGAAGAATGTTGCTCTTTTTTTCCCCATTTCTTCTGTGTTTAGTACTTTCTTAAGTATTTCATGTAGACGTGGTTTGGTGGCAGCATAAGTTCTTAGGGATTGGATATCTGGAAAAGATTTTAATTCTCCCTCGCTGATGAAGCTTAGCTTGGCTGTCTAGGTTTTTCTTGGTTGAAATTGTTTATCTTTTAGGACTTTGAAGATAGGGCTCCAACTCTCCTAGGCTGCAGGGTTTCTGTAGATAAATATGCTGCTATTCTGATTGGTCTTCCATGGTAGGTGATCTGGCCTTTTATTTCTCTTGCTGCCTATGATTTTTTCTTTTATGCCTACTTTGTTTAGGCAAATTATTGTGTGTCTAGGAGTTGGTCTTCTCATTTGTTGTCTTGTACGGGTTCTCTGAATCTCTTGTGTCTGAATTTTTGCATCATTGATCAGATAAGGGAAGTTTTCTTGAATGATCTCATGGAAAGTTTGTTCCAGTGTGGTCTCTGTCTCTCTTTCTGCCTCAGGAAGGCCAAATACTCTTTGGTTCAGTCTCTTGAAGTAATCGCTCATCTCTTCAAGGTCTTGTTCTGTCTTTTTGAGCTTATTTTCTGTGTTTTTAAAAGTTTGGGTTATTTCTATATTTTGGTCCTCAAGCTCTGAGATTCTTTCTTCTGCTTGGGTAATTCTGCTTTCCATGCTTATCAGTTTGTTATTTATTTCATTCACAGTATTCTTTATTACTGTTATCTCAGATATCAGCTCCTTCCTAGTTTCTTCTTGTGTCTCCTCAATTCTTTTTAATCTTTCCATAAATGCCTTGACATCTAGGTTTGTAGTTTGAGACCCTTCATTTTGGGGGCTCTTCATTGTTTGCATTCCGATGTTAGTTTTCTCAGTGTCTGCTCTCCCAGGGGTCTCTGGGAGAGACCCATACTCTTCTTTTGGTTTTTCTTCATTTGTGCAGATTTTTGTCTCTCTCCCCCTTTCCCTCCCCTTCTTTAATTGTGTTTTTGAGGGAAGGTGGGATTGCTTTTGTTTCACTACTGGAACATCCTGTTCTTCCTTATGAGGGTCTTCTGGCTTTATTCACTTTTGATGTTGGAGTGTTGACTGCAGACTGTACTTTTTTGCAGTTTTGAGGTTTAATTGAGGTGGAAGCTGTGGTTCAAAATGTATATGCTGATTCTAGCATCCACAAATAGGTGTATGAGCACAATGGAACCTATTTCCCCCTGCCTTACAATCTGTCCATGTAGTAGTATGTAGTCTTGGTCCCTAGATTAAAATGGGGTATAAAAGAGGAAAATAATGGAGGAGGGGGGGGGGTCAATAGGAAGTTAGAGAGAGAGAAGAGTGAGAGGAAAAGCAGACATACATACCAACTATCAGGTGAGAAAGAGACACAAGGCCGGAAAAAAGTGAAAAAAGACACATAAGAAAGATTCCCTAATGAATACTGATAGCTACACAGAGATAGACCAATATAATCATGAAACAGTGTAAGTCAGAAGACAAACAACAAAAGTGATCAAAATAAACAGTCAAAATGATAAAATCATAAGTCACAATAAGAGATCAGATTAAAATCACTTCCGCTCTGATCTCCGGCCTCTCCCCTTTGTTTTTCATTTCAGGCAGCTAGATTTACTCACAGTTTGGGTTTGGCTGCCTGGGAGTTGGTTTTGTCTGATTCAGCATAGGGGTGGGGCTTTGTCTCCTGTTTAGCGATGTTACCTTAGGAACCGAGGTGGGGGTTGTTGATAGGTGGGCAGGGCAATGGAAATCTCTGCCTGGAGAATGGCAGAGGCAGATTCTCTTTCGTAGATCCATTTCTCTCTGCTTGTCTGGGTCCCCAAGCTTGGGGTCATACGCTGAGTGCCTCAGCCAGGGTGTGCCCTGGGCTCCAGAGCTCCAAAGCTCCAACAGGCAGGAAGTGAGCAGCAAGAGTGGCCCTGGGCCCCCAACAGGGTACTTCAGCTAGAAATGGGACTGGTGTCTCTGAGGGGCGAGTGCCCAGAGCCTCCCTGAGTGACTGGTGGCTTGGTGCTGGGTGCCAGGTGAGAGACAAAAGCCAGGGAGTGAACTGAGACCTGAGACTCCCATGCACATGATGGAACAGCAGCAGCAGTGGGCCACAATATCCGGCCCTGCGTGGGACCCAAGGTCCCCAGGCCTCGGGCCAGCACGGCTGGTGATGGGCTGGGGGATGGGAGAAGAAAAGTAAGAGTCTTTTGGGGAACTCACATTCGGAGAATCTCACAAGTTCACCTATGCCATCGCCATCTTGCCCCTCCCCTCAATTCCGATTTCTGAAAGAACTAGAAATTAACCTTCCATATGACCCAGCAATTCCCCTATTGGAAATATACCCAGAGAAACTTGAATCATTTTACAAAAAGGATACTTACACACATATGTTTGTAGCAGCTTTATTCATGATAGCAAAACATGGAACCAATCATGCTGCTCATCGAACCTGAACTGGAAAAAAGTTGCGGTACATATACATAATGGAAGATTATGCAGCCATAAAGAAGGAAAAAACACATGGATTTTGCAGCAACTCAGGTTGATTTAGAGTTGATCATACTCAGTGATCTACCACAGAAACAAAGAACAGAGTACCATATGTTCTTATTCATAAGCAGACTTTGAAGAATTATCATAATACTATAAGAAAGGGATTGGCAGTTGAGGAAAACTGCTAGTGGAGGGAGGAGCACACCTCATCATCAAGGGTACCTGCATAATTTACATTTGTATACCTAACCCTGAATTGTACACCACATCTTTGAAATAAAAAACAACCTGTAAGCAATAAGCAAAATGATAACATTGATCACATAAAAATAAGCTAAAACATTTATAAAAAATGTAAATATTCAAAAATATATTAATTTACTTATAATAAGATAAATACAAGTTAAAAGAATATTTACAGGCCATTTCCCAGATATTTAAAGTTTTGACAATATAAAATATTGGTAGGTTTTTGGTAAAATCAACATTGCTGTTGGTGGATATGGAAAATTATACAATGCAATGAAGAGGTGTTTAGGTAATATCTATCAATAATATATATACATTATTCTTTGATATTACTTTTGGGAATCTCTTCTTAACTTATGAAGACAAATATATGAGAGATATATGCAAATTACTATCATTGCAGTACTTCTTAAAAGAGAAAAAGTCTGAAAACCACTAATATGGCCATACATAGTGGTATAATACACAAAACTATAATCACACATTTATTACTTAGGAGTTCCAAAGGAGGGGTGAGTAATTCTGTACGACTTTGTAGTAATTTCAGTGCATATTGCTTTTTAAAAAAAGCAAGAGGAGAGAATTGTACATACTATGACACTGTTTTTCAAGACAGACTGGTAGATACAAAATATAAGACACATTTTCTTATATCAAATAAATTAGGGAATAGGGAAATACCATATTCAAGAAATGGTCATTCATATGAGTGGGAAAAGAAATTTGTGTGTGTGTGAGAGAGACAGTTGTCCCAGTATAATAATTAATAATGTTTCCATTCACTTAAAATTATTTTCGGCTTTGGGCAATAAATCATACGCCCTTCTTAACTTTGAAGTATAACAGACTCTACGTGAAAATTGATAAATACAAGGAAATAATTAAGCACTTTGCCCTGATTTTCCTACAGAAAAAAAGTCAGGATAGTTATCTTATACTTCAAAATATCTAAATAGTAGTTGAAGAAAGTTTTCTTTATGAGGTATTTCACTAATAACAAGTAAAGATTGATAGGCACCTTAAATCACCAATTTTTAAACTCTAATTAATATATGAATTTAAGTAATGATCATACTGAAAGTGTCAGCTGTATATTACATCATTTCTGCTGGAATTATAGCGTGAAATCACTTAAAATATTCTTGTTACAAATTAAACCTTATCAAGTATTTTTGTCATTTTTTCTCAATCACTGGTTTACAAGATGTACAGTGGGGTGAGAAATTTGTTAAATAACACTTTGAGGAGGCAATCAACAAACTCCAGATTGTGGAAACTACAGATGAAATTTCTAGGTTCTTAAATATGAGTTACAAGGGAAAAGAGAGATAGAAAGAGAAAAGCAGGGGATTCTATAAATGAAATGAGACATATAAGGCATATCAACCCATTGCAATATACAAAGTTAATTTGGACATGATTTCACACAAACTCTTTAAAATACCACTGGACAATGAAGTAACTTTTCAAACTAACAGGATGTTTAATGATATTAAGAAATTAAAATATTTTAAGTATAATAATGAACTGAAATAGTTTCTTCCAAAACAGCATGTTGCGCATGATAATTACACAAAATTTTTGTAAATTAAAAACTTTTATTTTTGAAATGGGCAGTAATATAGTTATGGATCAAATTATATGTGGTCTGAAGTTTTACTCCTAATAATCTGAGGAAGATATGAGTATTATAGAGAATGTCTTTGGGGCCTTATCTTCATAATTGCAGAAGCTGTGTATCAGGTAAGTTGGGGGGGGTTATTATATTATTATCTGTACTTTTATACATGTTTTAAAAAGTCTTTAATAAAATGTTTACCCAAAAGTACAGAAAAATTGAATATATGTTTATTTATTTAAGTAGTGTAACACAAATACATTTAGTAGCTGCATATCTTCATTGATATAAAGCATATGTCTCTAATTTAGGGAAACTCCTAAGTTGGAAATGGACAGGAGGAGCTATTCCTTCCATACACAAAGTATTGTGTTCTCATCCACTCAGATCTGAAAGGGAGAATGAAGTCTGTTCATGTAATTCCCAGACACTACTACTTTTATAGTCAAAACTCCTTTAGAAATAGGCTTTTCTGGCCAGACTCGGTGACTCAGCCTGTAATCCCAGCACTTTGGGAAGCTGAGGCCAGTGGATTGCTTGAGCCTGCGGGTTTGAAACCAGTCTGGGCAAATTGACGAGGCCTTGGCTCTACAATAAGTCAAAAATTAGCCAGGTGTGGTAGTGCGTGCCTGTAGTTCAGGCTACTTGGAAGGTTGAGGTGGAAGAATTGCCAGAGCCCAGCAGGTCAACCCTAGGATGACTGTGAGTGTGCCACTGCACTCCAGCCAGGGCGACGGAGCAAGACTCTAGTCCAGGAAAAAAAAAAAAAAAGAAAAGAAAAGAAAGAAAGAAATAGGTATTAAATGGTAATACTATTTTGTCTATAAATGAAAAGTTATTAAAAAATTCAATAACTGGGTAAATGTAACTATATATAGTCTATATTTGGAATACAAAACTGAAAAAAATTATATCTGGTCACAAATTATTTTTAGTTACACTTAAGAATACAAAATAATAAAAAGACCAAAAGAACCATTAAACTTCTTATGCCATGAGGAGCATGCTGATTTTTTAAAATATTAAAATTCTGTGCCACCAAGTCAAATCACGTTTTAAAATCAATTTATTTCATTAGGGGATGTTTTTATAAGAGCAAATTATATATACTACTATCATTTAGAACATTTTGCAGATAATTATTTACCTTTTCATAATCTGAAGATCCAAAAATAGTTGACCACATTAGAAGAAACAGGTATCAAAAGGGAAATGTTTGAGAGCTTAACACGTGGAATCAATGCTCTATTTAACCTATAAAATAATATTCTATAAACTGAGGAAAAGGAGAAACCATTAAAATAATACTTAGCATGTTTTGGTTTTGAAAAATTTTTATTGGCTATAAATTTTTCATGTGCTTTAAGAAATTATATTAGCAACAGGAATCAAGTTTTAAAGAGTGGAAAGAGCATCAATAGCATTAAAAAAAGAAAAAGAAAAAGAAAAACTTCCCTTGACCAGACTTCCTTTAAGTCGTTTCATATGGTATTCCTGCAATTACTCTGATCACATTATAGTACTTGTTTAAAATACTGGAGATTTGGTCTGATTTAGTCAAAAGAGGAAGATGTAAAATCTTGGCTATGAGGCTGAGATCCTTTAAAAGTGTACTATTTTCTTATTTTATTTTTAGTGTTTAGATCACTTCCTTTTTTAGGCAGTAAGTTTAAGAATGCCCAAAGACTGCATAACAAAGCCATTCAAAACCAATGAGTAATCTCATAAAATATATAAGCAGTTTGGGTAGGGTGTCTTGTTCATTTTATATTTCCTTCATGATTCTGTAATATACATCAAAATATAGTTTATTATTTTTTAAATTATGTATAAAAGATTTGGATAAGAAGAGAAACTATAATTTGGTTCAAAAGTCTTTCATCTCTACATCATTAGTAACCAACATCTCAAGCTCAAAAGAGTGATGCATTTACCATGTGCTCATCAAATCCTCCAGAAAAATAGTACTTATGTGGGATGGAAAATCACTAGTGTATCTTAAATTCACTGGGTAATTGGGAAAATATGAACCATTATAACTTTTGTGTCTCCACAAATTAAGGCAGAATGTTGCTCAATTCAAACTACAAAACAGTCACAACAGGTAGTGTTGCCTAGGAAAACCAGAGGTCTTTCCCTTTATACATTATTTTTAGTTTCACTTTGTCATAAACTATAGTTCTCTTTTGGTTTTAATTTTATGTCTATGTTGTGTGTTCCCAGTCTTTTTGCTTTGTAGAATTAGATAATTTTTTTAATCATAAATGCTGTGATTATAAAATATTGACAAAAACTTTGCAGATATTTAAAGACATCTTAAATTTAATGACTAAGTTTCAGGTAAGAAGAAAATTGTTTCTTCAAAGATAAACTTGCTTTCTTAAGGGAACATGTAATACCTTATCAAAGTTTAAATCATTCCTTTCTAGTGAGACAGAAGCCTAAAATGTTATGTAGGAATAGCTCAAATGTAAGTTAATTTAATCATCAACTTTAATATAGTCCATCTAATTAATTTTGAATCAAAGTCTGTCAAACGTGATAATTAAATATCAAGTGCTAGAATAGAGTGCTTAATCTAGAAACTTTAATTTTTCCTATTTTTGGATAAAATGGATCTATTCCTAATTTACCACAGACTTTAACAGCCAAAAAAAAAAAAAAGACAAAAAGGAATACGAGACAATCAGTGTTAATGATTGGTATATAAATGTTCTCATTCATTATAATTACATAGACCCAAGTATAGTATAGAAAAAAAAGAAAGAATACCCACTTAATTGACAAACTTGTTAATTGAATTACTCTTGAAGACTTTTTTAAGCCTTATTTCTCCTTACATTTTGATCTTATATACAATAAAACTTAATGTAATGCATTCATATATACATATATTCATGTATATATCATGCATATTAAATCAGTTCTAGCTTTCCTTAAAATTCTCTTAATAATTTTGAAAATCATTCCTAATTTTTTTGAATTCTCTGAATAGTCATCTTAATTGTATGCTTTTCTTACACTCAGCATACAGTATACACTGGCCGTGGTCACTAAGAAGTTTCAATTATTTAAAATACACATACAAGCCAGGCTCGGTGGCTCAGCCTGTAATCCCGCGCCTTTGGGAGGCTGAGGTGAGTGGATTGCCTGAGCCCGCGGGTTTGAGACTCGCCTGGGCAACTTAGCGAGACCTCATCTCTACAATAAATCAAAAATCAGCCAGGCGTGGTAGTGCGAGCCTGTAATTCTGGCTACTCGGAAGGCTGAGGCGGAAGGATGGCCAGAGCCCAGCAGGTTGAGGCTGCGGTGGCTGGGAGCGGCCACTGCACTTCAGTCTGGGCGATGGAGTGAAACTCCAACTCAAATATATATATATAATATATATATATATACACACACACATACAATATTTTTGATTATTTAATAACTGATAATATTTTTTATCTGATTTCTTAGTCTGGTGAGTAGGGATGAATGTTTAAATTTGTTGAATAAATAAATGATTTGCAAACACAAATTAACCAAAAGTGATGATGCATAAAGTCAGAATTAAAGACTCAAATCTTTTATGATTATGTGCATTTCCTCTAAGCATAAATAGAGGAATGTGGCATTTCTGAAGAACATTCATATTGAGAAAATTGATGAGTTATTCATCTCATGTTTTGAGATAAAGTCATACTTGTCTTTATTTATGTAAATAATTCTTATTGGTACTACGGTTAGCTTTTATATGTGATTATTATTAGTCCCTTTCGGATTGCCTTTATCAGGTAAAGGAAACAGTAAAAGAAATACTTTGCTTTTATGGTTCTGGATTTTAAAGATTAATATGTGATACATGTGCACTGAGATTTAATCAAAGGAGTTTATTGATTACTTAAGGCACCATCAAATTTGGAACCAAAGTATTATAATGGATGTAACATAGAATATGGAGTAAGATTTTAATATATTTTACTTCACTGTAGCTCTGCCAAATACTGCTAGATATTATTGTGAATATTATTTAAACTCTCTGAAACTCAACTTCCTAATAATCAAATTAATAATACCAATCATGTAATCAGCAAAATTAGACATTAACTCACTATGATTTACTGGGTACTGTGGTATCTTATTGTGATTAGGTATCCCATTAGTTTTCAAAAAAATCTTTGAGGCAGATATATAATCTCCTTTTTCTAAATAAGGAATCTGAGGTTCTGTGGAAAAGCTAATGGAACAAAGTAATATAATTTGTTAGATTGTCTAATTTAAAAACTTTTAAATTTGTGTATATACTTCCTAGGTCCATACTCTTAAATACTGTAGTATTCTAACTACTCAATGATTTTTAACTAGGGCACACATACTTTTTCTATACCCTCCAAATGCACTATTTTGATAATGATATTTGTTTCATATTCAATTTAAAAACTGAGTCTTCCTGTAGACTTACCCATCTTAGTAAATTACACTTATTCATTGAGTTTTTCAGCCCCAAACCATAAAGTCAGCTTTTCTTCCTCTTCTCAAGCATTTTACATGCAACTCCAGGGCAAATTATGTCAGTGTACTTATAAAATAACTGGGTAATGTATTTAAATATATTAAGTAATTTCTATTACTGTTTTTACTTTGCATTTGTGCTCTGAAATGATGCTTTATATTTTGTGATGTGAGTCAAATAAGTCAATACCTGCTCAACATTTCCATTATATATAATAGACAATACAAATTAAATTAGTCCAAAACTAAGCTTCTGATATTTCCTCATTCCAAACAGCCCCTCGCAACTATCTTCCTTATCTCAATAAATGGAAACTCCATTCTGCTAATTACTCAGGTAAAAAACCCAGGAGTTGTTATTGGTGCCTCAACTTTTTTATAACCCACACATGATCTGTCAGCAAATCTTATTAGTTTTCTTTAAAACATGTTCATATCTGAACATTACTTTTCACCTCCATAAATAGCTACCACTCTTGTCTAAACCACCATCTTTTCTCCCTAAATCGGTATAAAAGTGTTCTAATTGGTTTACTTAATTTCACCATTGCCTCTCTTCTATCTATGCTTGACACAGAAGCCAAGATGATTAAATTAAAGCATAATTCTGGTGATGTCTCTGTTTCTGTGTTCTCAAAATCCTCCAATAATATCCTGTCTCATAATGAAAAGCAAAAATCTTAGCAATCCTTGAACATTTAAGACCTACAAAATCTGACCTCCCTCTCGCTATCATGCAAATCTTTTTTTTTCAACCAGTCTTCCTTTAACTTATTCTTTCCTTCACAAGCCAGGCATATTCCTCCCTGAGAGACTTTATGCTTCCTCTTCTCTTTGAATGAAACATTTTTCCATCTGATGTCTGCCTGGCTCATCCCTCATCTCACCTTTTCTAGTATTTATTCAAATGTTACCTTCTCAGGATGTCCTTCACTTTATCTAAAATTGTACCACCTATTCCTACATCTATAAAGCGCTTTCACTGATTTATTTTTCTCCTATCAAATATTTTCTTCTAATACATTCTTTACCTTACTGCCAGAGCATCCAGTACACATATACTACAAACTATGTTCTATAAAAGCAAAGATTTTTTTCCCGCTTTGTTCAGTGCTATATCCCCAGTACTTACAACACATAGTAACACATACATTACTAAATATATAAGTATACACATATTTAAGGTCACTACTAAAGAACTGAGACAAACTATAAACCAAGAAAAAGAATTTTTGTAATCAATAAGAAAAAGCTGTAACAAGTCAATAGAAAACCAATCAAATAAGAACAAAAATCCTGAACAGATATTTCACAGAAGATGAAACATGAATGACCAATAAATACATATATATAGATACATTATTCCAATAATAATTAGGTAAACACAAATTTAAATGACAGTAAAACATCACAGCTATCTGACTGGCAAAAACTAAAACGTCTGACACTACAACTTGTTAATAAGGATGTGGAATAGTGAAATTTCTTATACACAATACATGTGTTTATAAAACTTGGTACATTGGAAAACAAATTGCCATTACTCTAGTAAAATTGATCATAAATTCACCTATGACCCAGCAATTATAATACTGCTACTTTAAATAATCAACATCTACTTTAAATTTTTTCCTACCTTTGAGGTCTTAAAGATATATTTCCATATCCCCAACCAAAATGTAACTATCTTTTTTTAAACATTGAAAACATTTGTTCTGATTAGCTTTTTGTGTGTAGAAGGAATTTATTATCTGCAATAGTCAGGTAAGCTCACCGCTGAAATTAAAACATACACACACATACACACACACAAACACACACACAGAGAAACAACACAAAATTTCAGTAGCTTTGCAAAATAAATGTTTATTTCTCCCTCATGGAATTATCAAATGTTGGTCAGCAGGGACTCTACTCCACACAGTGATCCAGATATTCAGTCTTTGAATTTTGTTGCTATGCCATCCTCTGAAGTCCTTACTGTTTTTCCATTCAGCTGGAAAACATATGAAGATAATAAAAAGTCACATATGTGAAGGTTTTATAGACCAGGCCTGGGAATGATATATGTCATCTCTACTCATATTACCATGACCAGAACACACACACATGGCAATGCCTAGCTGTAAGAATACTAGGAAATGTAGTCTCCATGTTGTGCCCAATAGAAAAGGAAAACACTCTGTTAACAAATTAGTCACTTCTGTCAAATTTAAAATTTATGTTTTTCATAAGATATAAGCATAAACTAGAACAGAAAGACTTTACTTACTTTAAGAACTGTAATTGGTGGTTTCAATAAACAGCGGAATTTTCTTATTCTCTTAGAATGATGCTGAAAAACTTTACAACTACATTAAAAAATTCTGAAGTCATCCACTGAAGACAGTACTAGGGTAAGAATCCATATGTATATAATTACTATACCATTAATACAGTATTTTTTTTTTGAATTGGAGTCTTACTCTGTTACCCAGGTTGGAGTGTAGTGGCACACTCACAGCCACCCCAGCGTTGACCCACTGGACTCTGGCCATTCTTTCGCCTCAGCCATCCAAGTAACTGGTGGAAGTACAGGCATGCTCCACTATGCCTGGTTAATTTCATTTGATTTTATTGTAGAAACAAGATCTCGTCAAGTTGCCTGGCTGGCCTCGAATCCCCAGGTTCAGGCAATCCACTTGTCTCGGTCTCCCAAAATGCTGGGATTACAGGCTGAGCCACCAAGTCCTGCCAATATAGTATTTTTAATAGCATAAGATAAGCTAAGCATAGCAAGTGCTTTTTACATGAAAATTAAAGATGAAATATTTCTGATTTTGGATGAAACACAAGAATTTCATTTCTATTACCTCCAAAATATGAAAATCATATAATATCATATATTTGTACATATTATAATGCTTTTATTTTAATACAAAACCTTACCACATATAAAATATTTTTCCAAAATAAATACATTACATTATTAGAAAATTATTATTTAAGTTATCAATAAATATAACTACTTTAAAAACATTCTTCAAAATGAAATCATTTAAGAAGGTTATATTCTGCAATAAAAAATAAATTCAGAATCAATATAACATGAATATTTTATATATATTTTGCTTTAATATTGTATTAGAAGCAAATTAGAATTCAAGCCCAGATTTCATGTTTTGAATATTAACTGTTGAAGCTTCATGAATTTTTTTCAAGAGTTAAATCTTAAGTAACCATGTTAAGTTATAAAAGGCAAAAGAAGGTCTGTTGAAAACTAGTATACTGTTAGGTCAATATGAGAATGTACTGATGCCTCAGAATTAACACTTACTAAAAACCCTTGATAAACTTATAGTAGAAAACAACAAAAATAAAAGGCATTTCAGTTTTAGCACGAACATTAAAATCATGTATTGGAGAATATTTTGCCTTTAATATAAATACTTTTGTTAGTAGGCAAGGAAGACATATTTAGGTAATCAATAGACTCAAATGTTTTAAATAAATATTTAAGATTTTTTTGACGTGATTTTTATTCAGATCTTTTAATATTACTTTGGCAGTATATAACTGCATGAATAAATATATTGATTATTCTTGTGGGACTTCTTAGAAATATAATTATTGTAATCAAATAGAAATATTTAAATGAGTATTCTTCTTTAAAATGAGGATCATTAGTGTCAAGATAAGTACCAGTTTTAATAGGGATATGTGTATCATAATTTGAACATCTCATAATGATATAATACTTTGCTTTTTAATCACCATATGTTCAACAACTACTAATATGTAACTCTCAATTTTTATCTTCAAATATTTATATATTTTATAACAAAAATAGAAATTAGATTATAATACTAAAAAGCTGATGTCTTATTAGAACAAATTATACATTTGTATACCTAACCCTGAAGTGTATCCCACATCTTTAAAATTAAAAATTAAAAAAATTATAGCAAATATTCAATTACTGATTTGATGACCAAAATACAGTACATAAGTGCACATATACAGACTGTAAATGTCAGTAGTATTGTATAGTACGAAGGTAAAGATTTTGGACTCAGATAGATCTGGAGTCTACTTATTAACAGTGTGACTGTGGCCTAATTGCAAAATTTTTTTCAAAGCAAAAGTTCTTCATCTATAAAATGAACATAGATAATAATATCTAGCCAATAAAGTTATTATAATTAGTAAAAAAAAGTATGTAATATGCTTGATTCAGGCTTGGGCATTACAAGCACCCAGTAACTGGTAGCTATTGTGATAAATTCACTGACTCTTTTTCAGCTTTCAAACAGCAACCTCTTGAAAACAGAATTATGTATGAATTTCCCTGCTGTCTTGGTGTCAAATTAACTTGAGCATGTCAGATTTGTTTAATACCAGTGTTACGTAAAAAAAAAAGTTTTGGGTTTTAGAGGCACTAGATTTAAAATTTCATTGTGGCAGCAGTTAAATATTTTGCCATTACTAAATGTATTTTACATATGCTCTTCAATACACACAGGTCAAATATGTAATTGTGTATTTGTGTACAGCTATACAAATATTGTACATTGTTCCTTCAAATATTGCTACATGCAGATAAGCATATGGTATATTTATATGAAGTGTACATAACTACATATATGCTGTATATCATGACTACAGGGAACTAATTGAAAAATAACACATTTGCTAGCATTTTTATAGTAATTATATTTATTTTCTTTTTTTTTTTTTCTTTTTTTTTTTTTTTGAGTTGGAGTCTCACTCTGTCGCCCAGACTGGAGTGCAGTGGCCGCTCCCGGCCACCGCAGCCTCGCCTGCTGGGCTCCGGCGATCCTTCCGCCTCAGCCTTCCGAGTAGCCGGAATTACAGGCATGCGCTACCACGCCCAGCTGATTTTTTGATTTATTGTAGAGATGAGGTCTTGCTGCCCAGGCGGGTCTCGAACCCACGGGCTCAGGCAATCCACTCACCTCAGCCTCCCAAAGGCGCGGGATTACAGGCTGAGCCACCGAGCCCGGCTATATTTATTTTCTTAAATAGTGATTACCTCAAGAGTCTATCACTGCTAAAAAAAGATATTGTAGTGATACTTTGATTCTTTCGCAAATTTGAAAAACTTCTAAACGAGCATATCTTCATTCTTTCAGAATAAGTTTTAAAACTAATATAATGATTATCCTATGTCATTAACAAATATGGGTAATGCTTTTTCTTCTTTCACGTATTGCAAGCCATGGTTTCTAGCTTTGAGAATGACTTGAGGCAGGAAAAACAAAGAAATCGAGAAAGTTGCTCCCGAATATTGCTATTATGAACTGGCATTGGTGCTCTGTGTAACAGGCCTGATATTTATAGGACATTTTTTCTCTTGTAAATTGTGTTGTTTCTTAACACTGCAACTAGCATATTTATTCACACTGACTCATATAGATACCAAAAAATTTCATAGATTTACTATTCACTTCCCTCAAGACAAATTAAAAAAAATTATTTAAAATGTGCATAACACTTGAAATTATCTTCCATCTTTTGACCCGAAATCTGAACTAAAATTCCATCTAAAACACTACTTCTATTGCACATGTTACTCTTTCACATATTGATGTTGGTCACTACTTTCTTACTCAATATTCTCTATATCAAGCATATTCAAATTCTTTAACTTTTTATTAGTCTGATGTCAAGTCACTTCACAATTACAGTAACCTTTCTGTTTTGTACTCTCCACATGTGACATATGAGATAAAACACAATGGAGTGGTTAAAGCATAAATACACAAGCTATTCTGCTTCTACCACTTACTGGTTGGGTAATTCTAGAAAAGCTAAACTTCTCTCTCCCCAACTTTTCCATCTCCACAACAGGGATTAAAATCTCAAAAGATTATTGTGAAGCTTATGTGAGATGTAAATAAAATTAAATATTTTTATTGTTGTGAGCTGCTGAACTCAGTATTTAATTCAATATAAATTGTGGTATTATCAAAAAATAAATTCAAAGGGGCAAAGAAGATGGAAAGAATCAAGGCTATTATGAAATGAGTGCATAGGAAAGCACACGGGAGAAAGGGGAGGAGAAAAAAATAGCCTGTATGAAATCCTTTCCCATAAATAGTGCATCTTGCTTCATGGGGGAAAAAACAGAGGATTCCTTGTTTTTTACATAAAGGGAATCCTTAGGAAATTAAGACCTGTTTGATCTCCTAGTACAGTTTAGATATTCATTCTATGGTGCTTAGTATCTTGCCTTTTCTTACCAGAGGATTTGCTATTCTGTGTGGTAATTTCCTGCTTATTTATAGGAATCTATAACTAGACATGTGCTCTGTGTAGATATGAGATTTTTCTCTTTTGTTTCATTGTGGTATTCTATAGAGTTGAGGCTGTGTTCTTTTTTCTGGGCTATGGGATATCTATTATCTATTCAATGATGAGAATTCTTCATTGTCTCAATCTCAAATTTACCAAGTATTACAAAGTTTCACTTTTTATAAGGGTAAAAATAACACAGCTTGAAAGAATTTTTTAAAAATTTCAAAAACTAAGTTTGCCCAGGTAACAAAATTTGGGGGAAAGGATTAAAACTTTGGAAGAGAAAGGTAAATATGTATAGGAAACATCTACTAGTAAATGAAATTAATTAAATTTGTTACATCTGGGTGGCTCAAGACAGAAATTATTTTCAACTTTAAGGATGGTATATCATTTATGTGTATATCAATAGTTACACAAGGAGAATTATAAGAGAGGGAAAACAGAAATATACTAAAGTAAATTTTAAATTTTTCAGATTTTTGCCTATTCCCATTTACAAAAAGTTATGCTGTTTTTCTTCTATAGAATAGTTATAAATTGCAGTTGTAAGAGTATTTCATGCTCCTTCTGGCCACTTTCATCTCCTAAATTTATGGATAGGTTTATCATTTGCCAATTGCCTAACTGCCTATCAACAAAAACAACAAAATAGAAGGGAAAATACTAATTCTCAGGAGTCTTATTAATACAGTGGACTCTCTATGCCCACATATGCAGATTTCTTGTATGTCAATTGCTTATATGCAGATTCATTCCACCATTTATCAAAAATATCCAGGGGAAAACATTAAAAATAACAATACAGCAATAAAAATAATGCCAATAAAATACAATATAATAAATGCTTATATAGCATTTGCATTGCATTAAGTATTATAAATAATCTACAAATGAATTAAAGTGTATGGAAGGATGTGTGTAGATTATATGCAAACACTATGTCATTTTATATCTGAAACTTGAGCATCCAAGGATTTTTGTATTTAAGGAAGTCCTGAAACCTGTTCCCCATGGATACTGAGGAATGACTGATAAGAAGGTGAGGGCAATATTAGATCATAGGAAATCCCCAAATTTAATAATGAAAGCCTGACAGAAAATATATGGATGCAAAAAATTTAGGTTATATTTTTCTAAAAGTCTGATCTAAATGAATTTTTGGCTAAATGTGGCTTATTTTCACACTTATCTGGGCAGAAACTTAAAATGTCACTCTTATCCCAGGCCTCAATCGCTACATTTAAGTGTTTGGGATTAGGTTCTAGAATTGATAGATTTAACCAGTTTAGACAATTTTAAAACTGCCTGCAGATGGACATGTGGGAACCTTTACTATAAATACTTGGCCAGATATAGATCATAAACTGAGCTGCAAAGAGTCAATGATACCATAGGGACCTTCGAATATCAGTAAAGTACTATGGTATAATAAGAAATATATTTGGTGTTTGTTCCAGATTCCTGGCACAGAGCTCCTAAAACCCTTGGAATTTCCTGAGTGATAGGAGTGCCTTTTGTTATTTATAATAAGACCCTTTTGATTATACCTGAGTTTATGCTAATTAACTAAAATAAGATTGGTTCTCTAGATAGCTTCAAGATAGAGCCAGTCACCAGAAAGAGCAGGTGATAAGAGAATTAGAAAATTGGAAGTTTCAGCCCCATCCACCAAGCTGCAGGAAAGGGAGATGGTGCTAGAGATTAAGCTCTATAAAAGCTATTGATCAATGAGATTTGATAAGTTTCCAGGGTGGTGAACACATCAAGGTGCTGGGAGGGTGTCTTGTCCAGAGAGAGCATAGAAGCTCTGCTCCTCGCTTCCTTCATACTTACCCATGTGCATTTTTTTCATCTGGCCATTCTTGAGTTGTCTCCTTTATATTAACCAGTAAACATAAGCAAAGCTTTTCTGAATTCTATGAACCATTCTAGCAAATTATTGAAGATAAAGAGGGAACCGTGGAACCTCATGATTTATCACCAATCCAACTTGAATAAGGCATTTTCAGCGGGGGCAGATTTGTGAAACTGAGTCCTTAACTTGTGGGATCTGACACTATCTCCAGGTAGTTTCAGAATTGGCTTGAATTATAGAAAACTCAGATTGTGTCAGAGAACTGATCCATTTGGAAAAAGCCCAAACTTCTGGTGTTCCAAGTGTGCTGCATTAGAAGGTAGAGAAACAATGTGTGTGTGTTCAGTCAGGTCCTAAAAGAAAATATTGATTCTTTTCCTTGCTAACCATTCACATCTCAGAAGATAAACAAACAAACAAAAATAATGAAAAATGAAAACTGCTAATATAAATCTAAATTATCCAATATAGGGAATTTTTTTGTCAAGTGACAAAAATGTGACTTGAGGAAAAACTGATTATATCATATGTGGTTGTATTCTCAACACCTACCATAAGTGAATAAATGAAGTAGTAAAATGTTAACATGCAAGTCATTGACATCAGACTTTGGCAAGAATAATTTAATCTTTTCTTAGAAATTATACTTCTAATTCTAGATACACTCAAGATGGGGCCAGTCACCAGAAAGATCAAGTGAAATTGCTCTATAAGAGACTGTCAAAGTGGTGTTTTGACCATGAAATTACTAATGATCTTTGTGAAGAACAGGGAGAGTTGTCTAGAAAGATCAAAGTGCTAGCTATCACATTCTTTGGGAAGCACAGATTAAAAACAAAAGTATACAAAAATGCAAAGAAGGAAAACTAAAAACTATAAGAAGACATTAGTAGGCGTATTTCAGAACAGTAATAAGAAAGCTGATCCTCCAAGTGTATTAATATTTTTAAAATCCTTAAAAAAATCAGTTTCAAATTATGTTTTGGGCAAGATTATGAAAGTTTCTCTTCCTGGATTAAATACTATAATAAAAATTAGCAAAAAAGGGAAATATCATCTTCTTAACTTGTTTTTTTTCATCTTTTCTCTCAAAGGGGAATAATCATCACACTGAAAAGATAAAACTAAAATAATGAAGAGAAATTAAAATTCAAATTAGTTGAAGAAAAAAAAAGTATAACAAATTCTCCAAATGACTTGCTTTACTGGCTCAGGAAATATGCAGTTTAGGGCACTGAGTGATTTTGAAGATCGATGTCAGTAATATTTGAAGAATTATTGATAATAGGGGAGCTGCCAGGAAAGTAAAAAAGAAAAAAAAGAAGATATCCCAAGTTTCCGAAAAGGTTAGGTAGAGCCTTAAAACGATAGGCCAGGGATCTTGACATTTATGCTCAATAAAAAATTTGAAGGGAATACTAAATGGATGGATGATTTTTGAGAACTGGGAAAGGTCATAATTAACAGCAGTCGGCATGTGTTCACCAAGAATAAGACTGTCTTTATTCCCTATTTTTGACATAATGACTAAGTTGGTATTCCAGAAGACTGATACAGAAATAACAGATTTGGATTAACAAGGCATTTTCAATATTCTTTTGTATGAGATGGAAATGTGTGAACCACATGGTAATACTGATAGGCAGACTTATCACTAGTTTAATGGCCTTACCTTATGAATATTAATTCCTAAAGTAACATCATCTTGAGAGAAATAACTCCATCTTCTCCCTTTTAAGCTTTTTTTTTTCAATAACACAAAGAAATGTTAGGCGGTTGGTAGGCTAGGTGTTTCAAATTTTGTGTCACTAGTCCAAATGGCAAAGATTTTATATACATTCAACTATTGAAGTGAAGTAGCAGTAGACAGAGAACATGAGACGTTTATAAATCTGAAAGACAGCTACTCATGAGGTAGACAACTGCAACTGAGAGAAACAAATAATCTCATTATGGTCTAGGAGAGAACTTCAAATCTGCAAACCTACAGGTAACACAACTGGTACATCAATGGAAAAGATGCAAAGTGTCAGGACAGTTCAGATCCAGAGATTAAGCACATAATTAGAATCATAGGCAAAGACACATTAGCTTAAAAATAAGAACCTGGGAAGCACTGTAACCAGAAACAGTAAAATAAAATTAGTACATCTGTGTACATCTCTGTAAATATGCACAGAATCAATGTAAAATTACAAAAAGCCCAACGCCAAGGTTCAGAATACGCTTAGAAAAAACTTGATCAAAATAGAGTTTATTTTGAAATGTCACAGACGTTCAGACTTTGCAGAGCTAGGAATAGATATATTCTATGTATCTATCTGTCTATCTACATCTATCTATCTTAGTAAAAAATACTTAACAAAATTTACCAACTTAATTTTAAGCATACAGTTCAGTAGTGTTATATATATTCACATTGTTGTAAAGCATAACTTTTCCATCTTGCAAATCTGAAACTCTATACACATTAAACAGTAACTTTTCTTTTTGCTCCTTCCCTAGTCCCTGGTAACCACCATTCTACTTGCTGTTTCTATGAATTGGGCTACTTTAGATACCTCATATAAGTTGTCTTATACAGTATTTGTCATCTTGCAACTAGTCAATTTCATGGGACCCCCCAAAAAAACCAGAATCCATTCATAAAAAATTGTGTATTTATTCTTACATGTTTCAATTTCAGTCACCTTTAACGTGTTCTCCATTAATGCAATACACCTATTGAGATTCTTTCTCCACTGCTCAAAACAGTTTTTGAACGCATCAATTTTTATGCCTTTTAATGCTTCTGATGCTTTTTGTTTCACTTCTTCTACATCAACAAAATGTTTCCCTTTTAGGTTTTTTTGCCGGGGTGAGAATTTACTTGGGGTGAGATCAGGTGAATAGAGATGGTGGGGCACAGAGATGGGTCGAGGTGTTTTTTGTTCAAAAACTGCTGAACACTCAGTGCGGTTTACATGCTGTTATTGTAAATCACCCATCATGAAATGGGGAAGGGACAGGAGGTGGGGAAAAATGCATTAAAGAATCTCTAAAAAATATTCACTGAAGCCCAAAGGAACTTTACCACAACATTAGCTTTTATACTGATGCTGATGGATTCCTAGAACACTTGCCTAGCAGGGGTAGACTGTACTACATGGGGCCCACCTGCCAAAGATAATTCCTTTTTTTGGGTCCCCCTAGTATAATAAGGCTCCAGTGATATAATTAGCTCAAGTGATTATAGAGGTTGAAAATTCCCAATATCTGTAGTCAGCAATTTGGAGACCAAGAAAAGCTGAAATGTAGCTCTAGTCTGAGACTTGAGGTCTGAAAATCAGGAAGACCAATAATGTAAGTTGCAGACTGGAGACCCATGAAGAACCAGTATTTCAGTCTGAATCCAAAGGTCAGAAAAGACCAACATCCCATTCTAAAGTCAAGCAGGAAGAATGCCCTCTTACTTAGCACTTTGATTTAAGCCTGCAATTGATTGGAAGACGCCTACCCACATTAAGGAAGGTAATCTTTTTCCATAAGTGTACAAATTTCTGAGTACCCAGTGACCCAGTGAAGTTGACATACAATTAATCACCAGATACCTTTGTAATATGTTTGAAATCAGAAAATAGTCTTCCAACTTTATTCTTTTTAAAAATTATTTTGACTATTCAGAGCATCTTGAGATTTCATAAATATTTTAATATAATTTTTTCTATTTCTGAAATAAAAATACCACTGGAATATTTATAGAAGTTTTGTTGAATATGTAGATCACTTTGAATACTATTGCCATCTATAGAAAATTAAGTCTTTCAATCAATGAATATGAGATATGCATCCGTTTGCTTGCAACGAATTGAATTTTTATATCAATATTTTGTATTTTCATTGTACAAGTCTTTTACTTCTTTGGTTAAGTCATTTCTAAGTATTTTATTCTTTTCAATGCTTGTTATAAATAGAATTTTTCAAATTTTATTTTTTAAATTGTTAAGTGTTAGTGTTTGAAAAGACGACAAATATTTGTGTTGATTTGCATTCTGCAGCTTTGCTAAACTCGTGTATTAGTTCTAAAAACTTTGTGTGTATGTGTACTTTCTAAAATTGTCTATTTATAAGATCAAATTATCTGTAAACAGAGATAATTTTACTTGCTCCTTTCCAATCTTGATGGCTTTATATCTTTTCCTTGCCTTTTTGTTCTGGCTGGGATTTCCAATACTATCCAATACTATGTTGATTAGAAATGGTAATGGGGGCATCCTTGTCTTGTTCCTAAGTCTAGAAAAAAAGTCTTGAGTCTTTCACCATTGAATGTGATGTAACCTATGAACTTTTTATAAATGGCCTTCAATTTGTTGAAGTAGCTTCCCCCTATTTCTAGTGTGTTTTAACATGAAAGGATTTTGAATGTTATTAAATGATCTTTCTATATTAAGTTAGATGATCAAGTAGATTTTGTCCTTTATTTTGTTAATGTGGTACACTACCTTGACTGATTTTTGTATGTCGGGTCATCTTTGTATTCCAGGTTTAAATCATACTAGGCTGTGATCTACAATTCTTTTAATGTGCTGTTGAATTCAATTTGCTAATGTTTTGTTGAGAATTTTTGCATCAATATTTGTCAGAAATAGTTATCTTTAGTTTTTCTGTTTATAATGTCTTTATCTGCTTTCCTATTGGGAAATGCTGGACTAATAGAATTAGTTTGGAAGTATTTCCTACTCTTCAAGTTTTTAAGAGTTTCAAGAGGATCTGTGTTAATTCTTTCTTAATAGCTTGGAAAATTCTCCAATAAAAAGAACTGGTTCTGGACTCTTCTTTAAGAAGATTGTATATTCTGCTGTTGTAGGGGATAGTGTTCTCTACATGTCTGTTAGGTCTAACTGGTCTATAGTATTGTTCAAGTCCTCTATTTTGTTATTGATTTTTTGTCTAGTTTTTAAAAAATCTATTATTAAATGTGGAACTTTGAGGTCTCCTACTAATATTGTGTTATTGCTTATTTCTCAATTGAATTCTGTCAAAGTTTGCTTCATATATTTAGGAGTTCTGCTTTATAAATATTTACAAGCATTACATTTTCTTAGTGAATTGATCCTTTTATCATTATATAATGTTCTTCTTTGTAACAGTCTTTGACTTAAAGTCTGTTTCTTTCTTTTGCTATTAATACACACCCCCACTCCCATTTGGTTACCATTTACATGGAGTATCTTTCTTTTTATACTTTCTTCTTATCCTTTTTCAACCTACTTTGTCCTCATATCTAAAATGAGTGCCCTGTAGACTACATAGATGGATTATGTTTTTTGTTTTTCTTTTTGTTTTTGTTTTTTTTTTGAGTTGGAGTCTCACTCTGTTGCCCACACTGGAGTGCAGTGGCCACTCCTGGCCACTGCAGCCTCGACCAGCTGGGCTCCGGCGATCGTTCCGCCTCAGTCTTCCAAGTAGCCGGAATTACAGGCATGCGCTACCACGCCCGGCTGATTTTTTAATTTATTGTAGAGATGAGGTCTCGCCAAGTTGCCCAGGTGGGTCTTGAACCCGCGGGCTCAGGCAATCCACTCGCCTCAGCCTCCCAAAGGCGCGGGATTACAGGCTGAGCCACCGAGCCCAGCTGGATTATGTTTTTTAATCCATTCAGAAAATTTCTGATTTTGGGGGGAGTATTTAATCTAGTTTCATTTAAAGTCATTAAAGATAGGGAAGGAATTACTATTGCCATTTTGTTATTTGTTTTATGTATGTCTGGTAGTTTTTTTGTTTTACCTTTGTTTCTTCCTGCCTTCCATGCATTTTCACTGATATTTTGTAGTGACATGCTTTGATTTCTTTCTCTTTTTTGTATTTTCAATAAATACTTTATTTGCAATTACTATTTGCAATTACACAGAATACCTTAAACTGATAACTTCACCTGCATACAAAAATTCTACTTCCTTATAACCCCACCCCCACTTTACATTATTGATATCACAAATTACATCTTTATTTATTGTTTGCCCATTAACATAGACTTATAGTTTTAAAAATGTTTCGGTCATTTTAATTCTGTGTGCAAAAATTGTAAAAATATAGATTAAACTCTTTTCTCTTCTTTCTTTTGTTTCTGCTTCTGGGATTTTCATAATAAATATATTACTCCATATAGCAGGTCACCAAGAACAAAGGAGATAGTTGCCTAGTTCTGTTTAAGCTACAATTGTGAAATTTTACCCAAAATAATTTATTTCTGGACAGTATATATTAGAACCTAAAAATACTAACTAGATGATGTTTAAATTAGAAAATTTAGAATTATAAAATGCCTGAAAATTGCATCAAGACAGAAAAATATCTTGCCATATTAACAGAAATCAGATAATTATGACTGATGCGATTGAATTTAAATACCTTGATCTTTGAACCTTAGTACCTAGCATATATCAGAAGCTCAACAAATATTACTCTAAAAATGATTGTCATATACTGATTAGTAATATGTCATATTATCTTCAAACAGTTGAAATGATGTTTATTTTCCCATGTGTCAAACACACATTTGTGTGTTTGTGTATGTGTAAGTCAATATGAATACCTGATTTTACATATAAGGATATTTTTAAAAGCATAGGGTCGGGTTCGGTGGTTCAACATGTAATCCGAGCACTTTGGGAGGCCAAGGTGAGTGGATTGCCTGAACCTGAGGGTTCAAGACCAGCCTGGGCAACTTGGCGAAACCTTGTCTCTACAATAAATCAAAAAATTAGCCTGGCGTGGTAGCGCTCACCTATGGTTAGTTCCAGCTACTTGGAAGGCCGAGGTAGAAGCATCGCCAGAACCCAGCAGGTTGACACCACGTGGAGTGGCCATGAGTGTGTCACCGCACTCCAGTCTGGGCAACCGAGTGAGACTCCAACTCAAAAAAAAAAAAAAAAAAAAAAAAAAAAAGCAGTGATAGTAAGCATATTGTCTGTATTACCTAACAAATAAAAAGGATTGCAAATATGAAATCAGGTAGGATGTTTTAAAACTCATTTTAGTCTCCTGAATAATCCTAAGCAAATCCTCCTAAGCTATTTTGTTTATTAAAAAAGGTAGAATTACTTCACATATGGTATGAAAAAATTGAGAAATGGAGGTACAATTAAGTTTTATTATACCACAGTTAAAGGCCCACTTATGAGTGAGAACTACAAATTAGAATTTTTTTTAAATTAAAGAACTTGAACTAGCACATCAGTAAACATGTGCCTTAGAAATGATAATACATTCGGATATATTTTGATTAAATATAAAAATTTCTAGTACTCTAGTCAAGTATTTTGTTGGAAAAAATTATATTAAATATTTTGCATTCAGCTGTTTAATTTTACTATTGAGGACACAGTTAAACCATACTGAAAACTGATCTTACTGGTCAACAATATCTACTTATTATTATTATAAATTGCAATAGAAATTTTATCTGCCAATAATTGAAGTTCCGTTTGACTTTAGCCACTGAATCAATCAACTTAAATGTGCTATTATTTTCTTGTGCATTTATTTATTTATTTACTTATTTATACTCTCAATGGTTCTATGTTCACATTTGGATGATGGGTTCTCTAGAACCTCGAACCCTTGTATTCACATAGACTCATGGAATAAACATGCATGTGTATGCATTAAACATATGAGTGCAGGTGTCATTTTAATTAAATGATTTTTTTTCCCCTTTGGATAGATACCCAGTAGTGAGATTGCTGGGTCAAATTGTAGTTCTATTTTTGTTATGTGTGAAATCTCTGTACTATTTTCCATAGATATTGAACTAACTTACATTCCCACCTAGAGTATATAAGCATTCCCTTTTCTCTGTATCCTCACCAACATGTTATTTTTTTGTCTTTTTGATAATAGCCATTCTGACTAGTGTGAGATGGTACCTCATTGTGGTTTTAATTTTTATTTCTCTGATGATTAGTGATGTTGAACATTTTTAAAAAATGGTTATTGTCTGCTTGTATGTCTTCTTTTGAGAAATGTCTATTCATGTCCTTTGTTCACCATTTAATGAAGTCATTTGTTTCCTTCTTGTTGATTTATTTAAGCTCCTTATAAAATCTGAATATCAGTCCACTGTCAGATACATTGCTTGAAAATATTTTCTTCCATTCTGTAGTTTCTTTTGCAGTGCACAAGTGCTTTAGTTTAATTAAATCCAATTTATCAATTTTATTTTTATTGCATTTGTTTTTGAGGTCTTAGTCATAAATTCTTTACCCACACCAATATCCTGAAGCATTTTCTCAGGTTTTATTCTGAGGGTTTTTACTTACATCTTTAATCCATCTTGAGTGAATTGTTTTATATGGTGAGAGGTAGGGGTCCAATTTCTTTCTTCTACAATTGGCCTGCCAGTCTTTGAATAAGTACCATTTACTGAATAAGGTCTCCTTTCCTCATTTTTTAAGGTTTGAATATGTTTTTATTATTTTTTAAATTTTATTTTATTAAAGAGATGTGGGGTACAAGTGAGGATTAACTACATAAGTGGGTTGCATACAATTCATGGGCTTCAAACTGGTCCTCATTTCCCTTGGTAGTGTTGTCTTGTGCCCTCCACCCTCTTCTCTACCTCCCTTTCCTAAGAGTGCCCAGTGACTCCTACTCCTCCTTTGTGTTAATGTAACTGATGTTCCGGACCCACTAATGAGTGAGAACATGTGGTATTCATGATATTCAGTTTGTTTCTGGGATATTTTACTTAGTATTATGATCTCCAATTCCATTCAACTTATTTGGAAGTCCATGATTTTGTTTTTTCTTTATGGTTGCGTAATATTCCATTGTCTGTATGTACCACATTTTCTTTATTCAGTCCACTTTCAATGAGCAGTAGAGTTAGTTCCATGTTTTTGCTATTGTGACTAGTGCAGCAACAAGCAAGTGTGTGCAGGTGTCTTTTTTTTTTTTGTAGAATAATTTATGTTCCTCCAGGTATATTTCCAGGTGAGGGATTGTTTATTGTATGGGAGGTCAATTTATAATTGTTTTAGGAATCAACACACTGCTCTCCATAGAGACTGAACTAACTTGCACTCCCACCAACAGTGTTGAAACATTCCCTTTTCTCCACACCTATGCCATCACCTTTTATTTTTTGACTTATTAATGACAGTCATCCTTATCAGAGTTAGGTAGTAGCTTATTGTAGTTTTGATTTTCATTTCTCTGAAGATTAGCGAGGCTGGAATTTTTTTCAAATGTCTGTTGGTGACCTGTATGTCATCTTTTGAGAAGTGTCTATTCATGCCCTTTGCCCACTTTTTATTGGGGTTGTTTATTTTTATTTTATTTCACTTTTTTTTTTTGAGTTCTTTGTGGATTCTAGAGGTTAGGCTTTTGTCAGATGCATACTTTGCAAATATGTTTTGCCATTCTGTGGGTTGGCTCTTTACCATTTTGATGGTTTCTTTTGTTGTGCAAAGGTTTTTAGTTTGATGAGGTCCCACTTATCTATCTTAGCAGTTATGGCATTCAGTTTCGGGGACTTGGTTAATAATACATTGCCTACTTCTATGTGCATAAGATTGTTTTCTTTGTTTTCTTTTAGAATTCTTAGAGTTTGAGGTTTTATGTTTAGGTCTTCATTCAGAGTTGATTTTTTGTATATGGTGATAGATAGGGGTCCACTTTCATTTTTCTACACATGGTCAGCCTGTTTTCCCAGCACCATTTGCTAAATGTGGTCTCCTTCCCCCAGTAATTGTTACTGGTGGCTTTGTCAAAAATAGGCTGTTTGAGAGATTGTCTTTTTCCTTCCAGAATCTGTCCTGCTTCATTGATCTATGTGCCTATTCCTGTGCCAATACCAGGCTGTTTTAGTTACTATAGCCTTGTAATAAAGTTTAAATTCTGGAAGTGTGATACCTCCCACTTTGTTCCTTTTCCTGAGGATTCTTTTCGTTATCCATGTTCTTGTTTTCATATGAATTTTTGTACTGTTGCTTCCAGGTCTGAGAAGAATGATGTTGGTAATTTGATGGGTATTGCATTCAACCTGTAGATTAGCTGGGGTAGAGTGGACTTCTTAACAATATCAATTCTTCCAATCCATGAGCGTGAAATGTTTTTCCATTTGTTTGGGTCATGCTTGATTTATTTGAGCAGTGTGTTTATCGCAGCATTGTTCACAATAGCAAGAACCTGAAAGCAACCATTCTGCCCATCAAAAGAGGACTGGATTAAAAAAATGTGGTACATATACACAATGGAATACTACGCAGCCATAAAAAAGAACAAAATCATGAATTTCACAGCACCTGGATGGAACTAGAGTCTATAATACTAAGTGACGTCTCACAGAAACAAAGATCCGAGTATCACATGTTCTCACTCATATAATGGACCTTGAACATCCAATGTAATACTGTAAGAAAATGACTGACAGTACTGGGAAACTATGGAGTGGGAGGGAGATGGGATTAACAGTAGCAACTATCTGTCTGGGGATGGGGAAACATCTCTTATCAACAGGGTGCCTGAATGAAACATAATTGTATACCTAACCCTTAACTGTACCCCACAACATCATAATAAAAGATATTTAAAAAAAGTAATTCTCATTATAAAGGTCTTTCACTTATCTGGTTAGGTGGATATTATGATATTTCCTTTTTGATGGCTATTATAAATGGGATTGTGCTTTTTATTTGGTTCTCTACCTGCTTGTTATTGGTGTATAAAAATGCAACTATCTTTTGCACATTGATTTTCTAACCTGAGACTTTACCAGTCATTTATCATTGCAAGGAGGCTTTAGACAGACTTCTTAGAATTTTTAAGGTATAGAATCATATGATTTGTAAAGGGGAATAGTTTAGCTTCCTCTTTTTCTATTTGAATATCCCTGATTTCCTTCTCTTGACTGATTGCTCTGACTAGAACTTCCAGCACTATGTTGAAACAGGAGGAATGAGAGTGGGCATCTTGTTCTTGTTCCCACTACCAGGGGGAATGCTTCAACTTCTGCCGATTGAGCAAAATGTTAGCTGTGTGCTTTTCATAGGTGGTTCTTACTGTTTTGAGGAACGTTCCTTCTATGTATAGGTGCTCAGGGGGTTTTATTAAGAAGGGATGCTGAATTTTGTCAGATGATTTTTCTGCATATAATGATATAATCATGTGATTCTTAGTTTTACATCTGATAATGTGCTGAATCATGTTTATGGTCTTGTGAATGTTGAACCAACTTGCATCCCAGGAATGAAGTCTACCTGGTCATGGTGGAAGATCCTTGACATGTGCTTTTGGATCCAATTGTCTAGAATATTGAGAATTTTATGTCTATATTCATTAAGTTAATTGGCTTGCAATTCTCTTTCCTTGTTGGGTCTTTGCTAGGTTTGGGTGTCAGTGTGATGTTAGCTTAATAAAATGAGTTGGAGAGAATTCCATCATTCTTGATTGCCTGGAACACTTTCAATAAGATTCGTATAGCTTCTCTTTATATGTCATAGAGTCTAGCAGGGAACCTATCTGGTCTGGGGTTTTTTTGGCAGAGAGTTTTCTTATGACTGAGTTGACTTCCTGGATTGTTATTGGTCTGTTTAGAGTTTTATTGTTCTTGTTTCAACCTTAGGAGGTTGTGTGATGTCAGAAAGTCCTCCGTGTCCTTTAGGTTTTCTAGTTAATTTTCATACAGGTGTTCATAGTAATCTCTGAAAATGTTTTGATTTACTTCAGGGTCAGTTTTTAAATTGTCTTCTGTGTTTCTAATTGAGTTTATTTGAACTTTACCTCTTGATTGACTTTTTAAAATCAATCTGGCATAGATTTATCCATCTTATGTATCCTTTTAAAGAACCAGCTTGATGTCTTGTTGATTCTCTCTATATTTTTATCTTCTATATCCTACAATTATAATTTTATCTTGTGATCTGGATTCTTCTGTTGAAGTTAGGATTCAGATGATCTTGCCTTTCTATCTTCTTTATTTGTGACGTAAAGCTGTATACCCTGTTGAAGTTGGGTGGAGTGTTTTGTAGTTATTTATTAAATTCATTTGTTCGAAGATTGAGTTAAGGTTCCAGATTTCCTTTTTGGTTTTGGTTTTTTGCCTTGATGATTGATCTAGAGGTGTTAGTGGGGGTGTTTAGGTACCTAACTATAATTGTGTGAGAGTCAATGACCTCTCTTAGTTTACTTAGTAGTTGTTTTAAATCATCTGGTCCTCTTGTATTAGGTGCATGTATGTTTTAAATGGGTATTTCTTGCTGATAGATTAAACCTTTTATCATTATGTAGTATCCTTTTTTAACTATTGATGTTTAGAAGTCTGTTTATTCTTATATCAGAATAGGTACACCTACTCTCTTCTGTTTTTCATTTGTCTGAAAGATTGTTTTTCAGCACCCAACTTTGAGCCTGTGGGTGTCCTTTGCAGTGAGATGAGTTTCCTGGAGGGAGCAGACTGTTGGATCATGCTTCTTTATCCAGTTTGCCACTCTTTGTCTCTTCAGTGGAAAATTTTGTTCATTTACTTTCAAACTGATAATTGAAATGTGAGAGTTTATTCCTGTCTCAAGGTTCTTAGGGGATTGCTTTGCTCTCTTTTTATGTTTATATTTAAATATGCTTGTATTTTCACTTCTGTGGGTACTTTGTATGTGCTGTCAACTCTGCTTTCCTGTACTTTTTTGTTAAATATGACCATCTCCTGAAGGGCTGGTCCAGAGGTGGCATGTTCTCATAGGAATTGGTTGTTTGGGAAAGACTTTAATTCTCTATCATGAAGCTTAGCTTGGTGGAGTAGGAAATTCTTGGCTGAAATTGCTCATCTTTAAAAATATTAAAAATTGGACTCCAGTCCCTTCTAGATTGTAGTGTTTCTGCAGATAAGTATGGAGTGTTTCTGATGGGTTTTCCCTGGTAGGTAGTCTGATCTTTCTCTCTTACTGTCTTTAGGATTTTTCTTTTATGCTTTGTGGAGACAGATTACTATGTGTCTTGGGGATGGTATCCTCATGTAATACCTTGTGGGGCTTCCCTGAATCTCTTGTGCTTGAATGATTACCTCTATAGCAAAATATGGGAAGTTCTCTTGAATGATCTTATGGAATGTTTGTTCCATGGTATTCTCAGTTTCCCTTTCTGCATTAGGGATACCAATCAGGTATAGATTTGGCTTCTTGACATAATCCATCATCTCTTGTAGGCTTTGCTTATTCTTTCTGAATTTTTTTGTCATGTTTTTGACTAACTGGGTTAATTCCATATTTTGATCTCCAAGCTCTGAGATTTTTTTTCTCTGCTGGGTTGATCCTACTTCCCATACTTGCCACTTTTTGTTTTCAAGGACAAAGTTCTTCATTTCCCTTATTTCAGAATATGCTTTTCTGAAATTGTCCAACTCCACTTTTACTTCCTGTACAACTTCAGTGAGTTTGCCTCTAGTTTCTCTTGGTGATCTCTTCCCATTTTAGCCATCCAATCACTGATTTCTACATCCTTCATCTGAAGTGGTTGTTCTGGGACATTTCCATTGTTTGTGCTCTGAGAGCTGCTTTTTGGGCACTGTTTCTTTAAGATTCTGAGGATCGCTTATGTTTTGTTTTGTTTTGTTTTGTTTTGTTTTTCACACTTGTGGCAGGCCTCTTATCCTTCTTTATTATTTCTCTTTATTCTTTTTTGCTCTCAAGCTAATCAATGGCTCTGTTCCAAGCCCTTTCTGTGGTTCAATATGTGTCACTCAGTGAAAGAGGGAGGGGCATTCACTTCATCTCTTTGTTCCAGCCTGTGGCTGGTTTTTGTCTGTAGACTCTCTCCTGCTGTTAACCTAGTTGAGTTAGTTTTCAGTCCCTGCTGCTAGAACTTGGTGGGTTGTGAGTGGGAAGATGGGTCCTCCATCTGCTATCTAGGCTTTGCAGTTCAGAAGTCTTCCTACTGAAAAAGTCTTTGGTGCCTTTTGTGTCACTCCATCCCTGTTCATGTCCACACTCTGCCCTTGAAATAAAATAAGTCCCCTGCCACATGGGGCATGGAAAGATCTGCCCTGTAAGCACACAGAGCTTGGAGATGATTCTTTCTGATCTGGCTGGGAGATGTCCACCAGCTGTTGGTGGCAGGTGCCAGATGGGTTCACTCTGCAGGGAGGCCTTTCCTTCTTGGGAGCCGACTGCCAGGCTTCTTTGACTAAAGTCATGCTCATGGTGGCTAACCAGGTGAAGGTTTTTTTCCCCATTCCACATGGGCTTTGGTTGCCCATCATAGTGCCCTAACAAGGACTCCTCCTCTGTAGGACCAATGACTCATGCATGACTGAGAGGGAGATGAATAACACAAAATGTCTTAGAATCCTTCACCCACTCTTGTTCATCAGGCAGGGCTATAGTTACTATATGAGCCTGGTGCACATTGGGAGATGGGGCACCCAGACTTCCATGTCTGCTCTATGTACTCAAAGAGATTTTTGCTGGGTACAGAGTGCCTAATCCATCCAAATGTGTTTGGAGTATCTTCATTTATCAGTGGTTGGGTCCCTACTCTCTACTCCTCCACTGTGTTCATCTTGGAAACCTCCCCCATTGTTCATTTTACTTTTCATTTCTGGGTTACTTATTCTGTTCTATTGATCTATGTGTCTATTTTTGTACTAGTGCCATGCTGTTTTTGTTGTAATAGCTTTGTGGTATAGTTTGAAGGGTAATGTCATGCCTCTGACTTTGTTTTTCTTGCTTAAGTTTGCTTTGATTATTCAATTTTTTTTTTTTTTTTTTTTTTGCTTCCATATGAATTTTGGACTTGTTTCTTTTTAATTCAGAGAAAAATGGCTTTGATAATCTGATAGGAATTGCATTCAATCTGTGAATTGCTTTGGGCCATGTAGTCATTGTAACAATATTGATTATCCTCTTATCTACAATAATGGAATTTTTTTTCCACTTGTTTATGTCATCTATGATTTCTTTCAGTTTTGTAGCTCTCCTTGTAGAAGTCTTTCACCTTATTGGTTAGATGTATTCCTAAGCAGTTTTTATTTGTGGTGATAGTAAATGGAATTGAGATTTTATTTGGTTCTCAGCTTGAATATTGTTGGTATATAAATATGCAACTGATTTATGAGCATCAATTTTTTATCCTGAAACTTTGCTGAAGTCACTTATCATTTTACATTTCATTCATTCATTTATTTTATGTATTCAACAAATCATATATATGTGACAATTTAATTTTAAAGTTGTAGGATACAAGTCAGAATTGTGTACATAAGTGGTTTAGCTACAGGTAACATTTGGGTCTCCCATTGGAACTCACTTCACCTAGATTAGAATCAGGCACCCTTATTGATGTTAGGTGTTCCCCATTCTTCTTCTCTGGCAATGTCCTGTTGCTACCAATCCCTTTTTGTAGTATTATGTTAGGTGTCCAGGGTCCACTTATGAGTAAAACCGTGTGATACTACATTCTTTTATTTATTCAACAAATATTCTTAAGAATAAATAGCTGAGGAAATTTTCAAGCTTCCATAGAGCTTACCACTAGTAAAGAAAATATTTAACATTTACAAGGAATTCTCTCAGTATCCCCCTTAACTGAGAGCTATTATCTCTATCTTACACATGAACAAAATGAATCTAAGATAGTTTTTAAAGAGTTTATTAATTAGTGATAGAATTTAGATTTAAATTTGAATGTTTTCAATTACTAAGTTAAACTCTTTCCAATTTATAAATTATTTTTAATTTAAAAAAAATTACAACTCTTATACAGCCACCAACTTTTTAATAACTTTATATATATTTTTTATTTTAAAATTGTGGGGTACATTTTAGGGTTAGCTATACAAATATTAACTGTGCAGGTACCCTTGTTGATAAGGTGTGCCCCCTCTTTCCCAGGCAGATTTCCACTACTGTCAATCCTACCTCCCCACCCCCCCTCTACTACAGTCAATCCTTTTCTTATAGTATTGTGGAAGTTGTTCAAGGTCCACTTATGAGTGAGAATATGTGATACTCAGTCATTTGCTTCTGTGAAAGATCACTCAGTATTGCAGATTCTAATTCCAACCAGGTTGCTGTGAAACTCATGATTTTTTTCTTTATGGCTACACAATATTCTACTGTGTATATGTACACATATACACTGGATTTTTTAATCCAGTCCTCTTTTGATGGGCAGCACAGTTAGTTCCATGTTCTTGCTATTGTGAACAATGCTGCGATAAACATACATGTGCAGGTATCTTTTTAATAGAGTGTTTTGAGTTCTTCTGGGTATATTCCCAATAGGGGGATTTCTGGGTCATATGGAAGGTCGATTTTTAGAAATTTTAGGAATCACCACACTGTTTTCCACAGAGGCTGTACTAGTTTGCACTCCCACCAGCAGTGTAGAAGTGTTCCTTTTTCACAACATCCTCTCCAACATCTGTTATTTTTTGAATTATTGATGATGGTCATTCTGACTGGAGTTAGGTGGTTTCTCAGTGTAGTTTTAATTTGTATCTCCTTGATGACTACTGAGGCTGAACATTTTTTCATGTATCTGTTGGCTGTTTGTATGTCTTCTTTTAAGAACTGTATATTCATATCTTTTGTCCATATTTTAATGGGGTTGTTTGTTTTTTCTTTTCAGCACATTTGAGTTCCTTGTAGATCCTAGATTAGACCTTTGTCAGACATGGAGTTGGCAAATATTTTTGCCCAGTCTGTGGACTGTCTCCCTGCTCTCTTGATGGTTTATTTGGCTTTGCAGAAACTTGGTTTGATGAAGTTCCACTTGTCTATCTTATCTCTTATGGCATGAGCACTTCGGGTTTTGATCAAGAATTGGTTGCCAGTTCCAATTTCCATAAGAGTGTCTTCTGCATTTTCTAAGGTTCTTATAGTTTGAGATTTTACGTTTAGGTCTCTGATCTATTTAGAGTTGATTTTTGTGTGGGGCGATATGTAGGGGTCCTGTTTCAATCTTTGGCATGTGGTCAGCCAGTTTTCCTAGCACCATTTATTGAATAGGTTTGTGTCTCCCCAGTGGTTGATGGTGGAGGCTTTGTTAAAGATGAGTTGGTTGACAAATTGAGGTTTTGCTTCTGGAATCTCAATTCTATTCCATTGGTCTATATGTCTGTTTTTGTACCAGTACCTAGCTGTTTTGATTATTGTAGCTTTATAATACAGTTTAAAGTTTGGGAGTGTGATACCTCCTGCTTTTTTTTTTTTTTTTTTGCTGAAGATTGTCTTGGCTATTCGCGGTCATTTATGTTTCCATATGAATTCCTGTATTGCTGTTTCTAAGTCTGAGAGGAGTGTTGCTGGTAATTTGATGGGTATTGTGCTAAATCTGTAGATTGCCATAGTAGAATGGACATTTTAACAATGTTGATTCTTCCAATCCATGAGCATGGATTATTTTTTCACTTGTTTTGTCATCTTTGATTTCTTTGAGTAGTGTTTTGTAGTTTTCATTGTAAAGGTCTTTCACATCTCTGGTTAGGAAGATGCCAAGGTATTTCATTTTTTTTTGTGGCTATTGTGAATGGGATTATGCTTTTTATTTGGGTTTCTGTTTGTTTATTATTGGTGTATAGAAATGCAATTGTCTTTTGCACATTGTTTTATACACTGAGACTTTGCCAAAGTCCTTTATCAGTGCACGGAGATTTTTGGCAGATTCTCTGGGGTTTTCAAGGTATAGAATCATGTCATCTGCAAAGAGAGATAACTTGCCTTCCTCTTTTCCTATTTGGATACTCCCAATCACCTTCTCTTCTCTGATTATTCTAGCCAGGACTTTCAAAGCTTTGTTGAACAGGAGGGGTAAGAGTGGGCATCTTTTTCTTATTCCAGTTTTCAGTGGAAATGGTTCAAATTTCTGTCTGTTTTTCAGTATGCTGGCTGTAGGTTTCTTGTAGATGACTCTTTCTATATTGAGGTATGTTCCATCTATGCCTAGATGTTCGAGGGTTTTTATCAAGAAGGGGTGCTAGATTTTATCAAAAACGTTTTCTGCATCTAATGATATAATCGTGTAGTTTTTGTTTTAACATCTGATAATGTATTTAATTACACTTATGGTCTTATGAATGTTGAACTAGACTCGTATTCCAGGGATGAAGCATACTTGGTCGTGGCCGATTATTTTTGAGATGTGTTGTTGAATCCAGTTTGCTAGGATCTTCTTGAGAATTTTAGAACCTATGTTCATCAAGAATATTGGCCTGTAGTTCTATTTCTTTGTTCGGTCTTTACCTGGCTAGGTTATCAATGTGATATTAATTTCATAAAATCATTTGGGCAGAGTTCCATCTTTTTCAATTGCCTGGAATACTTTAGATAGGATTGGTATCAGTTACTCCTTGTATGTTTTAGAGAGTTCTGCTGGAAAGCCATCTGGTCCAAGGCTTTTTTTTTTTTTTTGTAGGTAGTTTTCTTATGATATAGGCAATTTCCTTGATTGCTATTGGTCTATTTAGGGTCTCAATTCCTTCTTGTTTCAATCTGGGGAGGTTGTGTGATGTAAGAAAGTCCTCCATTTCCTTTAGGTTTTCAAGTTTGTTTCCATACAAGTGTACATAGTAGTCTCTGATAATCTTTTGTATTTCCTCAGGATCAGATGTGGTTTCATCTTTTGTGTTTCTGATGTGTTTATTTGGGTTTTTTCTCTCTTTTTCTTGGTCAGTCTAACTAGGGACCATCAATCTTATTTATCATTTCAAAGAGTCAGTTTTTTGTTTTGTTGATTTTTTGTATTATGTTTTTATCTTCTATGTCCCGGATTTGGGTTTTTATTTTGGTGATATGGATTCTTCTGCTGAACTTAGGGTTTTGATGGTCTTGCTTTTCCAGCTTCCTTAGGTGACTTGTTAGGTTCTTAATTTGTGATCTTTTCACTTTCTTCATGTGCGTTTGTAGAGATATGAATTCCCCTCTTACTACTGCGTTTAGGGCATCCCAGAGATTTTAGATAGATGTTTCTTTATTTTCATTTATTTCCAGGTATCTTTTAATCTCTATTTTGATTTCCATGTTGACCCAGGAGTTGCTTTGCATTGTACTGTTTAGTGTCCATGTCTTTGTGGATTTTGGGGGAACTCTGATGGTGTTGATATTAATTTTTATTCCACTCTGGTCTGAGAAGATGCAGGACAAAATTTCAATTTTTTGAAATTTGTTTATGTTTGATTTATGGCCAAGGATGTGGTCTATCTTAGAGCTTGCTCCATGCAGTGATGAGTGGAATGCATATTCTATGGTCATTTGGTGGAGTGTTCTGTAGGTATTGATTAAGTCTATTTGGTCAAGAGTCACATTGAGGTTCCAGATCTCCTTGCTGATTTTTTTGTCTTGATGATCTGTCTAGTGTTGTGGATGGGGTATGAAAATCCCAGCTATTATAGTGTTAGAGTCAATAACTTTTTTAAGTTTGCCTAGAAGCTGCTTTATGAAAGTTGGTGCTTCTATGTTGGGCACACATATGTTTAGGATGGATATTTCTTGTTGTTGAATTGAACCTTTTACCATTATGTAGTGACCTTTTATATCTTTTTACATTTTTGATAGCTTAAAGGGTATTTTGCCTGATATTAAGATTGCAACTCCAGCTTTTCTTTTGTGTTCCTTTCGCCTGAAATCTTGCTTCCCAGCTTCTTTGAATCTGTGAGTGTCCTTTCTGGTGAGATAAGTCTCTTGGAGACAATATAATGTTGCCTCATGATATTTTATCCATTTTGCCATTCTATGTCTTTTCAGTGGTGCATTTAGTCCATTCACATTCAAACTAATTTTTGAAATGTGAGAGTTTATCCCTGTCCTAAGGTTCTTATAGAGTTGTTGTTGTTTCTGTTTGCTGTCTTTCTTTTGATTTTATGATTGATTCATGTGTGTTTTCAATCTTTTTCTTGCAGTCTTGTGAAGAACATTGTCATTCTTTTCTCCTTTTCTTCTGTGTTTAATACTTTCTTTAGTGTTTCTTGTAGGGCTCGTCTAGAGGCAGCGTAAGATCTTGGGGATTGAATGCCTGGGAAAGATTTTACTTCTACCTCACTGATGAAGCTTAGCTTAGCTGGGTGGGTTATTTTTGGTTGAAATTGTTTATCTTTGAGGACTTTCAAGATTGGGCTGCATGCTCTTCTTGCCTGAAGTGTTTCTATAGATAAATCTGCTGCTATTCTAATTGGTCTTCCCTGGTAGGTAGTCTGATCTTTTTCTCTTGCTGCTTTTAGGATTTTTTCTTTTATACCTACTTTGTTGAGGCAAATTATTATGTGTCTGGGTGTTGGTCTTCTCATTTGCTTTCTTGTAGGAGTTTTCTGGATCTCTGTGTATGAATGTTCTCTGGATCTCTGTGTATGAATGTTTGTATCACTGATAAAATGAGGTAAGTTTCTTGAATGATTTCATGGAATGTTTGTTCCAGGGTGGTCTCCATCTCTCTTTCTGCCTCAGGAAGTCAATTACTTTTAGGTTCAGCCTCTTGAAATAATTGCTTATCTGTTGAAGGTTTTGCTCTCTCTTTTTAAGCTTCTTTTCTATGTTTTTGACAGTTTGCCTTAGTTCTATATTTTGGTTCTCAAGCTCTGAGATTCTTTCTCCTGCTTGCCTAATTCTACTTTCCATGCTTATTAGCTTGTTATTTATTTCCATCACAGTATTCTTCACTGCTGTTATCTCTGTTATCAAGTCCTTCCTGTTTTCCTCTTGTCTTTCCTCAATTCTTTTTATTCTCTCTATTAATGTCTTGATGTCTGGGTCTGCAGTATGTGACCAGTCATTCTAGGGGCTCTTCATTGTTTACATTCTGAAGTCTGTTTTCTTAGTGTCTGACTTCCCAGGGGTCAATGTGAGACCTGTATTCTTCTTTTGGTTTTTCTTCATTTGTGTAGATTTCCCCCCACACACATACACATACTTTTTGCTTCCCCCCTTCTTTAATTCTGTTGTTCAGGAATGGTGGGGTTGCTTTTACTTCTGTTTGTTCAATCTCCTATTCTCCTTATGTGAATTCTCTAGCTTTGTTCATTTCTGAAGTTGGGCTGTGGTTTGGGGGCCATACCTTTTTGCAGTTTTGAGATTTAACTGAGGGGGAAGCTGTGATTCAAAATCTATCTGCAGATCCCAGTATCCACCGACAGGTGTATGGATACCCTGAAATCCCTTCCCACTCCCTTGCAATCTGTTCATGCAGTGGGGGTATAAGTTTGCTTGACACTCACCAATTTTTCTGATAAAAGAAAGATCTTTAAGATAACTTAAGGTAACTGATTAAAAATATTCTGGATAAATTCACAGGTATAAAGACAATGATCATTTTAAAATTAAAATATAAATTAAATATAAATCTAATAAATAATGTGACCCTTTTCATAAAGGATAGACTTTGACATTCTAAAACATGCATCTGGATGTCAGATATTGACCTAAAAAATATTGAGCTGTCTTTATTTTTTTCAACTTGCATGCCTTGTTTTTATTGTGAAAAATATAATCTTCTTCCATGTAATACAAAATACTAAGTCACCAAATGCTTTCCACCCAAAGTTGGATAATTATTTGTGACTAGGAAAAAGTGTGATTCATCTACAGCTTTCCCAAATTAAGCATAACAATATGGTTGACGCATCACTCTAATGGACATAAATATGCCCCAGATTCATATTATACCATTTGCCTTTTTATACTTCTTTTGAGAAATTGAATTACCTTGAGCAAGTTGTATGCTATGCTTTGGTAGTTCATTTGCAAATAATAATAATAATAATAATAATTAATAAATAATAATTTTTTTAATGTTAAAAGAGAATTAGATTAGGTCATTTATTTCCAATTGGTTTTCTAGAAGGCTTTATTATGATGCCTGACCTATGAACTCAATATTTTCAAAAAATCTGTGTTAATCATCTATAAAGAAGTAATATAATTGTTAAGGGACAATTTAATATTATTTCTCAGTCTTTTGGCTAAGATCAAGCATAGTATCTGTTCTTATCAGTTTAATATCTGATATGTCCTCTATTTGAGAATGCAATATTAAAGGGATTTTTGGAACTCAGGGACAGAAAAGATACTTGTCTTATCCATGGCATATGTAATTCTAATACAACAGTATTTGCAGAAATGGTATACCCTCAAGGAGAAATTATTAATATAGAAACATTTAAATTTTTTTTCTTTTAAATGTGATAAAGTACTGCATTACATAAAATTAGATCTTTTGATCTAAAGTGTATCCATCATTTTATATAATTTTTGTCAAATGGAAAGAATCAACATTTTACTTGGTTTACTATGAGTAAATGTTTCCTTATCTTTGGATGTTTACTATACTAAGGTATTTCAAAGATGAGTTGGAGAACTCTTAGAGGCCAAATAGTTCCAGACAGAAATCCATCACAAACAGATACTGTTAAACTTTCTTTAAATTTTTGCAATCTTATGAGCCTTTCTTCCTTCTCATTTTGAAATAAGAATTGTTCTTAGTTTTTACTTAATATAAAAGAAACACCGTCCTAGAACTCTTTTGGTGAGAGTTTAAATTAAGCATTACAACTGGATTTATATTTTGTTTTTCTCATTACAGAAAGCCAAGTCAGTAATCAGTGCTTTTTCAAGGTTGTAATTTTCCTTTTAGTTGGTACTTTAAAAGAATTATAGATATTCTTCTTTTGTTCTCAGTGTTATAGCAAATAGTGAGCCTTTTAATATTTCTCAAGACTCTTTTTTTATTCATGTATAATAATTATTACTTTCTTATTAATTGTGAGCTTTGATTTAGGTAAAAATGTTTATTTTATTGTCAAAAAGAAGATTGGAATATAGAAAGTTTCCTTTTTAAAAGGCAAAACGATGAAAGACATACCAATAATTACTGGAAAGTTACTATTTAAAATGAATATTTTATATTAATGAATTACTTCTATATCAGCTATTATTTTTACTTTTGTCAGAACCTAATGACTTTCCAACTTAGTATATATTTTTATTATTAGCCTCCCATAATTTCCTTAAATTTTATGATTCCAAGGGCAGTATATATATATCCTTATAATCCACCTAATTTTAATAGCAGTTTGTCTTTAAAATGCTTTACAGTATGCAATGATCAAAGTTAATGTTCATAAACATTTGGAAAAATTATTGTATTTACATTTTATAGTTGGAAACCTGGAGGCTTAAGTGACTTGAACAAGATAAATTTAACTAGTATAAGATTTGTTTTTGTAACTAAATATATTTACAAATTTGATTTTGATACATTAATTTATTAATTAATGTATTTCCTGATTATTTAATGAGACATATGTAGCAATAAAGACTCATGGAATCTTTCTTTAATTAGAATATATATTGCATTATAGAAAAAAGATAATAACCAAGCAAACAAACTAGGACTTTTCAAAGTGGTATGAAGGGGTTAAGAAAAGAGGTGGCTAGGCATGATGGTTCACACCTATAGTCCCAGCACTTTGGGAGGCTGAGGTGTGAGGATTGTTCAAGCCCAGGAGTTCGAGACTATCCTGGGCACTATAGTGAAACCTCATCTCTACCAAAAAAAAAAATCAAAAAATTAACTGGGCATGGTGGTGTGTGCCAATAATTCTAGCTATTCAGGAGGCTGAGGTGGGAGGATTGCCTGAACCAGGAGGTTGAGGCTGTGGTGAGTAGTGCTTATGCCACTGTACTTCAGCCTGGGTAACAGAGTGAGCCCCTGACTCAAAAAAATAAAGAAAGAAAGGAGTAGAGAAATGGAACAGAAACTGATGGGTTCAGAAGAGAAGATTAACACTTTTATAGACCAAATTTTCAAAAATGATATTTTTAAACAAATAATATTTTACTTTAGAAATGAAAAATGAGAGAAAGAAAGCAATCTGTAGGTCTGGGTGAAGTTGTTCCATGCAGAAGAAATAGGAAAGTCAAAATTCTGGAAGTAAGACAAAACTTGATCAGTGTAACTTAAAGAAATAGTTTGATGATACAAGAAAGAGATAGAAAGAAAAGCATGACTTTAATAAATAATGGATGGTGTAGAGAGACAAAAGGCTGGAAAGACATTCAGAAGGCAAACCATGAACTTTTGTGAGTAGTTGGAGATGGGGGGAAAATTAAATGGAATCTACAATTGCCAAGGATGGGTCATTTTATCTTTATCAGTATACTAGATCAAACTCAGATTCCATATGACTAGAAAAAGACAAATAATCTAGATTCCAAATAAGTAAAAGTTTAAGTGTTCTTTTTATCATGCTTATGAAAGTAAAATTAAACTAGATTATACAAGAAAATATAGTTCAAGAGATGAAGGTAAATTGGTGTACATATATGTGTGTGTGTGTTTTAATCCTTACTGTGTTATTCCTTTTAAGAAAGGACAAATTATTTTAAATAATCTCAATAAAATTTATAGATTACGTACCTGCTATCCCTACATATTAGTGCCATTACTTTTTAAAAAATAAATGTTTTTGAAAATTTAAATATCTTTTCTTCCTTAAATTTATGAATTAATATCAGAAGTAGTGCACAAGGATGGTGCAAGCATTTTGAGAAGTAACATATTCCTTATATGTTTTCCTTATATGTTTTACCAATTGGAGAAAGATCACAAGAGATTCAGGTAAGGGTCCAGTTTTATTCTTCTGCATATGGATATCCACTTATTCTAGCATTATTAACTAGCATTATTTATTAAAGGGGGTGCCCCTTCCCCAATGTGTGTTACTGGTATTTTTGTTTAAAAATAAGTTGGCTGTAAATATGTGGATTTACTTCTGAGTTCTCTATTCTATTTCACTAGTTTACATGAACATTTTTATAGAAATACCAGACTGTTAATAATGTCTAGTTTTTGAGGTTTTTGTTTTGTTTTGTTTTTTTGAGTTGGAGTCTCGCTCTGTTGCCCAGACTGGAGTGCAGTGGCCACTCCTGGTCACTGCAGCCTCGACCTACTGGCCTCGGGCGATCCTTCCACCTTAGCCTTCCAAGTAGCTGGAACTACAGGCACGTGCTACCACTCCTGGCTAATTCTTTTGATTTATTGTAGAGATGCGGTCTCGCCAAGTTGCCCAGGTGGGTCTTGAACCTGCGGACTCAGGCAATCCACTCTTTAAATACAAAAAATGTTGAACTTTATCAGCTTTTTTTACATCTATTGAAGATCTTTTTTAAATCTTTCATTGCATTGATGTGATTTATCACATTTATTGATTTTATATGTTGAGCTATCCTTGCATCCCTGGGAGAAATCTCACTTGATTATGGTGTAGTTTCTTTTTGATGTTCTATTGGATTTGAGTTACTAGTATGTTTTGAAATGTTTACATCTATGCTTAACAGGAATATTGGCTTGTACTTGTTGTAGTTGTTGTTGTGTCTTTGGTTTTGATATCAGGGTAATGCTTACTTCATAAAATGAATTAGGAAGAATTTCTTCCTCTTTCATTTTTTGGAATATTCTGAGAATTTTGTTAGTCCTTCCTCAAAATTTTGATAGCATTTGGTATTGAAGGCATTCAGTCCTGAACTTTTCTTTGTCAGGAGACTTTTATTACTGATTCCATCTTATTACCTGTTATTGATCTCTATTTCTTCCTGATTCAATGTTGGTAGTTTGTCTATGATTAGAAATATTTTCATTTCTACTAGGATTTCCAGTTTGTTAGTATATAGTTGTTCATAGTAGTCTCTGATCACTTTTTGTGTGTCTATATTATCACTTATAATGTCTTATTTTTTGTTTCTGAATTTATTTGAGTCCTTTTTTTTCATGACTAGCCTAGGTAATATTTTATTGAGTTTATGTTTTCAGAGAAACAGCTTTCTATTTTGTTGGTCCTTTGTATTTTTGTTTAATCCTCTTTTATTTAGTTTTGCTCTGATGCTAAGTATTTATTTCCTTCTACTCATTTTGTATTTGGTTCTTGCTTTTCTGGTTTCTTGAGATAAATCATTAAATTGCTTATTTAAGGTCTTTCTACGTTTTTGATATAAATGTTTATTGCTACAGATCTCCTTCTTAGAACTAACTTTGCTGTATCTTATAGGTTTTGGTATGTCATATTTTAATTTCCATTTGTTTCCAGAATTTTTTCAATTTTCTTCTTAATTTTTTTCCCTTACCCAATGGTCATTCAGTACTATGTTGCTTAATTGTCAAATTTTTATACATTTTCTAAATTATGTCTTATTAGTTGTTTGCAGTTTTATTTCAGTGTGATCTGAGAAGATACTTGATATGATCTTGATTTCTTACAAATCTGTTGAGACTTTTTTGTGTGCTAATAGAGGGAATTTCCTGAAGAATGTTTCATGTGCTGATGAAAAAATGTGTAATTGGATTGGTAGCTGTTAAATGCAATGTTTCATAAATGGTTGTCAGACACATTTGGTCTAAAGTGTGTTTTAAATTCCTTGTTTCTTTGTTAATTCTCTGTCTAAATGATCTGTCTAATGCTGAGAGGGAGGTGTTGAAGTATGCAACTACTATTGTATTAGAGTCTATCTCTCTCTTTAGATCTAATAATGTTTGCTTTATATATCTGTGTGCTCTGGTATGGGGAGCATATATGTTTAAGATTGTTATATCCTCTTACTGAATTGATTCCTTTACCATTATATGAAGACATTCTTTATCTCTTTTAAACATTTTTGACACAGTGTTTATCTGATAAATGTATAGCTATGTCTACTTGCTTTTGCTTTTTGTTTGCATAGAATAGCTTCTGATATCCTTTTACTTTCAGATTACGTGTGACTTTAGAGAGAATATGAGTTTCTTGTAGGTAGCACACAGGTGGTTCATGTTTTCTTATCCACTCAGCCAGTCTATATATTTTAAGCAGAAACTTTAATCCATTTATAGTCAAACTTATTATTGATATCTGAGTTCTTATTTCTGTTATTTTATAAATTAATTTCTGCTTGTTTTGTAGGTTCTTTCTTTTTATCTTTCTTTTTCTCTTATTGTTTATCATTGTTTTCTCTTATTGTTTATTTCTCTTATCATTTGTCATTGTGGTTTGATGGTTTCCTGCAGTGATAACAGTTGAGTCTTTTCTTTTTCTTTCTTGTGTATTTGCTCTATCAGTGGATTTTATACTTTCTTGTGCTTTCACACTGGTAGATATTGTTCTATTGTTTCTAGATACAGGACTCCCTTAAGGATGTTTTGTAGTGCTGGTCAAGTGGTGATAAATTCTCTCAACTTTTGCTTATCTGGAAACACTTTATTTCTTCTTTTCTTATACATAATGAATAACTTTAGTGCCTATTGTATCCTTGCCTGGCAGTTGTTGCTGTTTTTTGTTTTGTTTTATCCAGCACTTTGCATGTATTATTTCATTCTTTTCTGGCCTGTAAGGTTTATTCTGAGAAATATGCAGTAATCTGATAGAAGTTCTTTTACAAATGACTAGATGCCTTTCTCTGACTGTTTTTCAAATTCTTTTTGTCTTTCACTTTTGACCATTTAAATATATTGTGCCATAGAGAAGACCTTCAGGAATTAAATCTGTTTCAAGATCACTAAGCTTCCTGTTTTGGGATGTTTAAATCTCTTACTAGGCATGCAACATTTTCAGCTATTATTTTATTAAATCTTTTTTAATATCCATTATTAATTTCTCTTCACCATCTGGGACATCAGAAATTAAAATGCTTTGTCACTTTATGATGTCCCATATATCACATAGGCTATGTTTATTCTCTTTTGTTCTTTTTTCTTTTGTTTTACGTGCTTATTCAAGTTCTGGATGTCTCTTTTGAGTAATCTAGTATATGGCTGAAATTTTTGAATGCATTTTGTATTTCAATTAGTGAATTCTTCACTTCCATAATTTATTTCTTTTTTCAATGTTATCTATCATTAAATATTTCATTTATATTTAAATTTTTTATCCTTTGTATTGGTTTTCTGTATTCTCTTGTATGTCCCTGGGCTTTTTAAACTTATCATTTTGAATTATTTTTTATATATTCATTTTTAATTGGAGTCTGTTGATGAAAAATTATTGTATACCTTTGGAGGTGTCATATTTTCTTGTTTTTCATGTCCTTATGTTGATATGTGTGCATGTGGTATAACAGTCACATCTTTTAATTTTTAAAATTTGCTTTATAGGAAAGGACCTTCTCCTTAAGATGTATCTATAATGTAGGTTGGGCAGACACTTTGGCTTTGTTCTGGGTGTGTGCAATAATTTGATTTTTTTCAGCTGTAAACAGACTCAGGGGTGTTTGATCTCCTCAGTGGCTTAGGGCACAATTGTTAGTGGTGAAGTTTCACTGAGGCTGTGGACTCCAGGCAGTGGCAAATTGAACATGCTTTTCCTAGAATCCCAGCATGGTGCATGTGGGAACCAGTGTTAGTAATTCCAGGATGGCTGATACTCTGGATTCCAAGTGGCTTGTGTAGGTGCCAGCAGCAGCAGCAGTTGGCCTGGTGGAGATGTAGATTCTCAGGGACTTGGGCAATGAGTGTGGTATGGATGATGTCAGTAGCAGTGGCAGGGCAACTCTCAGTCTTCCAAGTGGTCTGCACTGATGTTGGCAGTTGCTGAGAAGGCCGGTCTCTAGACCCAACAGTGGTGCATATGGGTGGATACCAGGTATGTTGGTAGTTGCAGTTTAGGTAGGCCTGATATGTTCTATAAGGAGTTCTCAGTTGCCAGCTGTGGTGGACTCGGCTGGGTCATACCTGGTTCCCAGATGACTGACGTTTGGGCACTGGGTGGGAGCTTGCAAAGCTGCGTGGATCTCTTCTTTGGCCCCCAGGTGGTGCATGCAGTTATTGGTTGTGAGAGGAAGGGATAGGTTGTTTCCTAGGTCCCCAGCAGAATGTTAGGTGGAAGTGTCAGCAGCTGCATGGCTGCCATGCTACTGAGAGGATGGAGCTGCTTTCAGTGACGGTAGCCATATACAAATGTCTGTGTAGTATGTGCTTCACTCATGCTTTGATTCCAGTGGTGGCAGCCTGCAGCATGTCCTTCATAGGCAAGGGAGTTTGTCCTTGGGGCATAAAAATGCACAACGGATTTGCTGCTGTGGAAAATAAGGTCTTTGCCAACAAATTGCTAGCTGTAATGGGTTCCATTCAGGGAATATATTTGGGCTGCAAGGATGTGGAAATGCAGGAGCTTTGGGGTCCCTGGGTAAGATGAAGTTTGGTGTGGACTGGTTTCTCAGTATGGCACCTTGCTGTAGCTGCCTAAGACTCAGGGAGTGTGTGAGATTCATTGTAAGCCCCTCTCTGAAATAATACTATGCTCAGTTTTTTATGTTAGTCTCAAAACTTATGAGGTTTAAGGGCTCTCCTATGGCTAAAGTTGCAAAAGTCTGTGTTAGAAATATAGGGTGCTAGGAGCCTATATTTACCTTTTTCTGAATTGAAGACCTCTCTAGGCTCCCAAATGATCCTGGCAATGTAGGCAACTTCGTTTTGTTCTTTTTCTTCTTTTAGGTATTTTCTGTCATTCCTCTGTTGAATTCCAGTTTTCTCCCTTAGATTATTTATTTGAAGTGTGATTATCTACTCACAATTTGGTTATTTATTGTAGAGAAGGCTAGTACCAGATGCCCCTAGTCAGCTAGATGTTTTAAAGTCTCTTTCTAGACTAGGACATTTTACCGAGAATTTTTTTTATTAGATGGTTTTAAATAGATATAATGCAGTTTGCATCTTTCAAACAGTTTATGCATTTTATCTAAGATGCTGGAATTATGAACCTAGCACTTTTCATACTATTCCCTTATTATCCATTAAATGCCTATGGGATCTATAGTGATGCCTCCTTGTTTATTTTTTATATCTTTAATAAGTATTCCTTCTGGGTTTTTTTCCTTTGTCATACTGGCTATAAATGTATAAATGTGTTATATGCACTAATGTTTATAAGTAACTAGCTTTTGTTGGCATTAACTTTTAAAATTGTTTTTCATTTCTCAATTACACTATTTCTGCTTTTCTCCTTATAATTTTCTTCCTTCTCCTTTCTTTGGGTTTAAGTTATTTCTATTTTTCCTGACTTCTTAAAATTTGATTTTTGGTTATTGGTGTGACACTTTCATCTTTTATACATAAGCACTTAATATTGTTTATTTCTCTTAAAGTACTGCTTTTGTTGCATCCTACCAATTTTTATATACTCTGTTTTTATTTTTATATAATACAAATATTTTCTCATTTTCCTTAATATATTCCTTTTGATTGATGGGCTATTTAGAACTATGTTATTTAATTTACAAACATTGTTAGTTTGCTAAAGTTGCCATAGCAGACTGAGTGGTTTAAACAACAGAAGCTTATTTCTCACAGTTTTTGTGGCTAGAAGTCCAAGGTCAAGTTGTCAGCAGGTTTGGTTTATTCTGTAACCTCTTTTCTTGCCTTGCAAATGCCTGGCTTCTTTCTGTGTTTTTCTCCATCTTTTATTTATATATATACATCCTTGATGTCTCTGTCAGTCCTAATTATCTCTTCTTACAAGTACATCAATCAGAGGGGATTAGGACTCACCCTAATGACCTCATTTTAACTTAATTACCTTCTTAAAGTTTCTGTCTCCAAATTTTGAAGTATTTGAGGTTGGGGTTTAAACACATAAATTTTGAGAAAACACAAGTCAGCCCGTAGCACAAATATTTTGAGATTTTATAAAATATATATTGCTGATTTTTTAAGTTGAATTCTGCAGTGGTTTAAGAAAATACTTCTATGATTTCAATTTTTAAGATTTTGTTAGGGTTTATTTTATCCTTGGATTATTATCTTTCTTGGTGAATATTCCATGTGCACTTGAAATAAATGTATATTCAACTATTTTTAGATAGGGTCTTCTAATGTTAATCAAGCCCGGTTGATTGATAGTGTTATTCAGGTTTTCCATAAAAATACAAATTTTATGAACACTTGTACTATTATTCATTGAGATAAAAATGTACACGTACTTGACTATAATTGTAGAGTCGTTTATTTCTTTTTACAGTTCGATCAGATTTTGCATTTTATATTTAGAAGCTCTCTAGTGAGGTGCATATACATTTAGGATTATCGTACCTTCTTAGGAAGTTAGACTTTTGCTACTACGTAATGGTTTTCTTTTAACCTGGTAATATCCCTTGTTTTGAAATCTCTGATATTGATATAGCTTTTCCTGTTGGTTATGGGTTTTTGTTGTTTGGTTGCTATGGTTACTCTCAATATATTACAGGCTTTACCGTTTCTCTGTGATTGTATGTTTGGAGTGCACACTGGTTTGCCAAAAGGTTTTCCTCTATATCTACTCTACTTTCATCTCTAGGTCTTAATTTTGTGCATGTGCCTCAGAGAGCCTTTCTCTGCTTTTGTCTCTCTGTGAGTAACAGGCTGCTGTTACACGTTACTCAGTGCTTGCTGGTGTGGTGGTCAGGTGGGAGAAAAACATTCACTGTCGTTCTGTTTTCAATTTACTGTTTCAGTCTTAGGCACACATTGTTTTCCTGTGTCTCTGGTATAGAGTTTTCTCATTTGTCCTATCCTGCTCACTACTGCAGGAGTTTCTAAGGGTCTGGGCCCAGGGTAAATTTATGCTCCACTACAGGAGTTGAGATTACTTGCTTAATTTTCCTCTTTATCCTCCCTTAGACTCTATCTGTCTTCATGGTGTCCTAAAAGTCATAAAGTTTTTGCTTTTTACGGATGGTTGAAAGGTTTTGCTTTCTTGGAGAGATAAGAAGCTTGCATCTGGAAAGAGTTTTGTACCTTTACCATAGCGACTTCTTTCCCTTCCCAAAGCCTATGTCATGTAGGATACTTTTTAGGACTTTTGTCCTGTCCTTGATCTTTCTTTGTGAGTGTTTGGTGATAACTGTGGAGAAGAGCTGTGAGTAGGTGTGAATATCTCTTGTATCTGCAGCCATAGGGCTTCTTTATTTTCATGCTAACCCCTTTAGCAATTTGGTTTTAAAAAATTGGGTGAAGTATTAACCAATTTTATGGTGTCCAGCATTACCTGTCACAGGTAGACAAGTGATCACATCATGTGGCTTCTTTGATGCACCTGTATTTCTTTAGATTTGGGGTTACTTAGTTGACTTTTAATCTCAACACTCTGAAAGACTTAAGAAAAGCTGCAGACTTTTGTTCTTTATCATTATTTTGTTATATGGAAGGAAGTAATGATCTTTCCACTTTGTGTCTTAAGTCAGTGTCAAACATCTAAATATCTACTTTTTAAAAATTCAAAATGAAAAGTTTCCATTGAGTTTGCTTTAGATTTGAAATACATTATCTTCTCTTTTGAGTCTAAAAATATGCCTGAACTACTAAATATAGTTTTGGTTTTTGATCAGTTCTTTATGACATCAAGATGCTATAAGTTATTCCCTTGATATAAAACTATTAGGAAAATACTCATATACACTTTCTATTAAACTCTGATCTTTAATTTTGTTTTTAAAGATATATCACAGACATCCATGACAGGTATTCTATATTCTACTTTTAATTTTTTTTTTTCTTGAGTTGGAGTCTCACTTTGTTGTCCAGGCTGTAGTAAAGTGGCACACTCGCGATCACTGCAACCTCGATCTACTGGGCTCAGGCGATCCCTCTGTCTCAGCTTTCCAAGTAGCAGGAATCACAATGCCAAGCTAATTTTTTGATTGAATGCAGAGATGAGGTCTTGCCAAGTTGACCAGGCTGGTCTCAAACCCCGGGACTCAGGCAATTTTTTCACTTCTGCCTCCCAATATGCTGGGATTGCAGGCATGACTGATTATTTTTAATTTTTAGGAAGCCAGGATAAATTAGTCTCTTTTTATGTACATACTTTCTTCCTTAAATAGCTCCAGTAGATATTGACTTTCTTATATGTAAACTTCAGAAACATATCAGATTGAGTTGTCTATGCCATGAAGGATCCTATTATTTAATATAACCCTAGGAAATTTACCAACTATTAATCTGGTTTATGGGTTTTCCTTTAAACCTTATCTTTAGAGTTAAATAAGAATCATCTAATACTTCAAAAGAATGTTCACTTGTAATAACACATAATTTATTTTTATTTCCATGATTTTATTTTTGAGTTAGGCTCTTACCTATATTTCTTTCAGTTTCAATTATTCTTGTGATTATTCTTACCATTTGAGTTATAATGCTTATATTGCTGACCCCTGAGCAATGCGGGAGTTGGATGTGCCAATTCTCTGTGCAGTCAGAAATTCATGTATAAATTGTGACTCTCCAAAACGTTAACTATTAATAGTCTACTGTTGACTGAAAGTCTTATTGATAACCGAAATAGTAAATAAACACATTTTCTGTTATGTGTATTATATATTATATTTTTTGCAATAAAATAAGATAGAAAAAATGTTACTAAGAAAATCATAAGCCGGGCTTGGTAATCCCGCACCTTTGGAAGGCTGAGGTGAGTGGATTGCCTGAGCCCGCGGGTTTGAGACCCACCTGGGCAACTTGGCGAGACCTATCT